>NW_026115163.1:0-70673 GCF_025201925.1 Gopherus flavomarginatus
TCCTTACACTTAGAAAACAGAAGACTAGAAAGTAGAACTACTTCTCAAGCTCAGAGCAAGCAGGCAGCCAGAAAACAAAGAGAAAAAGACTCAGTCCTCCACCCAAAGTTGAAAAAATCCGTTCCTGATTGGTCCTCCTGTCAGTGCTTCAGGTGAAGAGACATTAACCCTTAGCTATCTGTTTATGACAGCCCGACCTTAACCTCTGGGGCCCCAACACCAGCACCAGGGGCCCAACCCCTGGGGCCCTACCACCCAGCTCCAGGGGCCCAACCCCTGAGGCCCCGAACCATAGCTCCAGGGGCCCAATCCCCTGAGCGCCTGAACCATAGCTCCAGGGCCCTAACCCCTGGGTCCCCAACACCAGCTCCAGGGGCCCAACCCCTTGGGCCCCAACACCAGCTCCAGGGGCCCAACCAATGAGCGGCCGCCGAACCAAAGATCCAGGGGCTAACCCCTGGAGGCCCCAACCGCAGCTCCAGGGTCCCAACCACTGGAGGCCCCAAAAACCAGCTCCAGGGTCCCAACCCCTGAGCGCCTGAACCATAGCTCCAGGGGCCTAACCCCTGGGTCCCCAACACCAGCTGCAGGAGCCCAACCCCTGGGCAAGCCCCAACACCAGCTCCAGGGCAGAACCCCAGAGTGAGCAAAACCATAGCTCTATGGGGCCTATTCCCTGGGGGCCCGCACGCCAGCTCCAAGGGCCCAACCCCTGAGCGCCCGAACCTTAACCCCTGGGGCCCCAACACCAGCTCCAGGGGCCCAACCCCCTGGGAGTCCCCAACACCAGCTACAGGGGCCCAACCCCAGAGCTTCCCGAACCATAGCTCCATGCGGGGAAATGCTCTGTGCACTACCCTATGTGGCCACACGGTGTCACTCTTGCTCCATGCAGGAAATGCTCTGGGCATTACCTGCATGGCCACACAGTGTTACTGTTGCTTCCATGCGTGAAATGCTCTGGGCATTACTGTGATGGAGTCGGGACTGTCGTGTGGGGGATGGGAGAGCAAGGGGTTGACATTAGGTCCAGGGGGCCCCAACACCAGCTCCAGCGGGCCCAACCCCTGAGCGCCCGAACCATAGCTCAGGGGCCTAACCCCTGGGGGGCCCCAACACCAGCTCCAAGGGCCCAACCCCTGGGGGCCCCAAAACCAGCTCCAGGGGCCCAATCCCATAGCGCCCGAACATAGCTACAGGGGCCTAGCCCCTGGGGCCCCAACACCAGCTCCAGGGGCCCAACCCCTGGGGGCCCCAACACCAGCTCCAGGGTCCCAAACCCTTAGCGCCTGAACCATAGCTCCAGGGCCCTAATCCCTGAGGCCCCCAACACCAGCTCCAGGGGCCCAACCCCCTGAGCGCCCGAACCATAGCTATAGGGGCCTAACCCCCGGGGGCCCCAACCCCACCTCCAGGGCCCAACCCCTGGGGGCCCCAACACCAGCTCCAGGGGCCCAACCCCTGAGCGCCCGAAACCATAGCTCCAGGGGCCAAAACCCTGGGGGGCCCAACCACAGCTCCAGGGCCCAACCCCTGCGACCCCCAACACAATCTCCAGGAACTCAAAACCTGGGGGCCCCAACAGCACCTCCAGGGGCCCCACCCTGGGGCCCTCGACCCTAGCTCCAGGGAACCAACCCCTGAGCGCCCAAACCCGAACCTAGCTCCAGGGCTCACCCCCTGAGTGCCTGAACCATAGCTCACGGGCCTAAAACCTGGGTCCCCCAACACCAGCTCCAGGGGCCCAACCCAGAGCGCCCGAAACATAGCTCCAGGGGGCCCAATCCCTTGGGGCCCCAAACACCAGCTCCAGGGGCCAACCGCTGGGGCCCCTCCACCCCAGCTCCAGGGGCCCAACCCCTGAGCGCCTCGAACCATAGCTCCAGGGGGCCCAACCCCTGAGCGTCCTGAACCATAGCTCCAGGGCCCTAACCCCTGGGTCCCCAACACCAGCTCAGGGCCCAACCCCTTGGGGCCCCAACACCAGCTACAGGGGCCCAACAATGAGCGGCCGAACCAAAGATCCAGGGGCTAACCCCTGGAGGCCCCAACCGCGAGCTCCAGGGTCCCAACCACTGGAGGCCCCAAAACCAGCTCCAGGGTCCCAACCCCTGAGCGCCTGAACCATAGCTCCAGGGGCCTAACCCCTGGGTCCCCAACACCAGCTGCAGGAGCCCAACCCCTGGGAGCCCCAACACCAGCCTCAGGGGCAGAACCCCAGAGTGAGCAAACCATAGCTCTAGGGGCCTATTCCCTGGGGGCCCGCACGCCAGCTCCAAGGGCCCAACCCCTGAGCGCCCGAACCTTAACCCCTGGGGCCCCAACACCAGCTCCAGGGGCCCAACCCCTGGGAGTCCCAACACCAGCTACAGGGGCCCAACCCCAGAGCTCCCGAAACCATAGCTCCATGCGGGAAGGAAATGCTCTGTGCACTACCCTATGTGGCCACACGGTGTCACTCTTGCTCCATGCAGGAAATGCTCTGGGCATTACCCTGCATGGCCACACAGTGTTACTGTTGCTCCATGCGTGAAATGCTCTGGGCATTACTGTGATGGAGTCGGGACTGTCTGTGTGGGGGATGGGAGAGCAAGGGGTGACATTAGGTCAGGGGCCCCAACACCAGCTCCAGCGGCCCAACCCCTGAGCGCCCGAACCATAGCTCAAGGGGCCAACCCCTGGGGGGCCCCAACACCAGCTCCAAGGGCCCAACCCCTGGGGGCCCCAAACCTAGCTCCAGGGGCCCAATCCCTGAGCGCCCCCGAACCATAGCTACAGGGGCCTACCCCCTGGGGCCCCAACACCAGCTCCAGGGGCCCAACCCCTGGGGGCCCCAACACCAGCTCCAGGGTCCCAAACCCTTAGCGCCCTGAACCATAGCTCCAGGGGCCTAATCCCTGAGGGCCCCCAACACCAGCTCCAGGGGCCCAACCCCCTGAGCGGCCCGAACCATAGCTATAGGGGCCTAACCCCCGGGGGCCCCAACCCCACCTCCAGGGCCCAACCCCTGGGGGCCCCAACACCAGCTCCAGGGGCCCAACCCCTGAGCGCCCGAAACCATAGCTCCAGGGGCCTAAACCCTGGGGGGCCCAACCACAGCTCCAGGGGCCCAACCCCCTGCGAACCCCAACACAATCTCCAGGAACTCAAAACCTGGGGGCCCCAACAGCAGCTCCAGGGGCCCCACCCCTGGGGCCCTCGACCCTAGCTCCAGGGAACCAACCCCTGAGCGCCCCGAAACCATAGCTCCAGGGGTCCAACCCCTGAGTGCCTGAACCATAGCTCCACGGGCCTAAAACCTGGGTCCCCAACACCAGCTCCAGGGGCCCAACCCCAGAGCGCCCGAAACATAGCTCCAGGGGCCCAATCCCTGGGGGCCCCAACACCAGCTCCGGGGCCCAACCGCTGGGGCCCTCCACCCCAGCTCCAGGGGCCCAACCCCTGAGCGCCCGAACCATAGCTCCAGGGGCCCAACCCTGAGCGCCCTGAACCATAGCTCCAGGGCCCTAACCCCTGGGTCCCCAACACCAGCTCCAGGGGCCCAACCCCTTGGGGCCCCAACACCAGCTCCAGGGGCCCAACCAATGAGCGGCCGAACCAAAGATCCAGGGGCTAACCCCTGGAGGCCCCAACCGCAGCTCCAGGGTCCCAACCACTGGAGGCCCCAAAACCAGCCCAGGGTCCCAACCCCCTGAGCGCCTGAACCATAGCTCCAGGGGCCTAACCCCTGGGTCCCCAACACCAGCTGCAGGAGCCCAAACCCTGGGAGCCCCCACACCAGCTCCAGGGGCAGAAACCCCAGAGTGAGAAAACCATAGCTCTAGGGGCCTATTCCCTGGGGGCCCGCACGCCAGCTCCAAGGGCCCAACCCCCTGAGCGCCCGAACCTTAACCCCTGGGGCCCCAACACCACGCTCCAGGGGCCCAACCCCTGGGAGTTCCCAACACCAGCTACAGGGGCCCACCCCCAGAGCTCCCGAACCATAAGCTCCATGCGGGGAAATGCTCTGTGCACTACCCTATGTGGCCACACGGTGTCACTCTTGCTCCATGCAGGAAATGCTCTGGGCATTACCCTGCATGGCCACACAGTGTTACTGTTGCTCCATGCGTGAAATGCTCTGGGCATTACTGTGATGGAGTCGGGACTGTCTGTGTGGGGGATGGGAGAGCAAGGGGTGACATTAGGTCAGGGGCCCCAACACCAGCTCCAGCGGCCAACCCCCTGAGCGCCCGACCATAGCTCCAGGGGCCTAACCCCTGGGGGCGCCCAACACCAGCTCCAAGGGCCCAACCCCTGGGGGCCCCAAAACCAGCTCCAGGGGCCCAATCCCTGAGCGCCCGAACCATAGCTACAGGGGCCTAAGCCCCTAGGGGCCCCAACACCAGCTCCAGGGGCCCAACCCCTGGGGGCCCCAACACCAGCTCCAGGGTCACCAAACCCTTAGCGCCTGAACCATAGCTCCAGGGGCCCTTAATCCCTGAGGGGCCCCCACCACCAGCTCCAGGGGCCCAACCCCTGAGCGCCCGAACCATAGCTATAGGGGCCTAACCCCCGGGGGCCCCAACCCCACCTCCAGGGGCCCAACCCCTGGGGGCCCCAACACCCAGCTCCAGGGGCCCAACCCCTGAGCGCCCGAACCATAGCTCCAGGGGCCGAAAACCCTGGGGGCCCAACCACAGCTCCAGGGGCCCAACCCCTGCGAACCCCAACACAATCTCCAGGAAACTCAAAACCTGGGGGCCCCAACAGCAGCTCCAGGGGCCCCACCCCTGGGGCCCTCGACCCTAGCTCCAGGGAACCAACCCCTGAGCGCACCGAACCATAGCTCCAGGGGTCCAACCCCTGAGTGCCTGAACCATAGCTCCACGGGCCTAAAACCTGGGTCCCCAACACCAGCTCCAGGGGCCCAACCCCAGAGCGCCCGAAACATAGCTCCAGGGGCCCAATCCCTGGGGGCCCCCAACACCAGCTCCAGGGGCCCAACCCGCTGGGGCCCTCCACCCAGCTCCAGGGGCCCAACCCCTGAGCGCCCGAACCATAGCTCCAGGGGCCCAACCCCTGAGCGCCTGAACCATAGCTCCAGGGCCCTAACCCCTGGGTCCCCAACACCAGCTCCAGGGGCCCAACCCCTGCGAACCCCAACACCAGCTCCAGGGGCCCAACCAATGAGCGGCCGAACCAAAGATCCAGGGGCTAACCCCTGGAGGCCCCAACCGCAGCTCCAGGGTCCCAACCACTGGAGGCCCCAAAACCAGCTCAGGGTCCCAACCCTGAGCGCTGAACCATAGCTCCAGGGGCCTAACCCGGGTCCCCCAACACCAGCTGCAGGAGCCCAACCCCGGGGAGCCCCAACACCAGCTCCAGGGGCAGAAACCCCAGAGTGAGCAAACCATAGCTCTAGGGGCATATTCCCTGGGGGCCCGCACGCCAGCTCCAAGGCCCAACCCCTGAGCGCCCGAACCTTAACCCCTGGGGCCCCAACACCAGCTCCAGGGGCCAACCCTGAGCACCCAAACCAGCTCAGGGGCCTACAACCCAGGGCCCCAACCACAGCTCAGGGGCCCAACCCTGCGAACCAAAACCACAATCTCCAGCGAACTCAAAACATGGGGCCCAAACAGCAGCTCAGGGGCCCACCCTTGGGGGCCCTCGACCTAGCTCAGGGAACCAACCCCTGAGCGCCCCGACCATAGCTCCAGGGTTCCAACCCCTGAGTGCCGAACCATAGCTCCACGGGCCTAACCCCGGGCTCCCCAACACCAGCTCCAGGGGCCCAACCCCAGAGCGCCCGAAACATAGCTCCAGGGGCCCAATCCCTGGGGGCCCCAACACCAGCTCCAGGGGCCCCAACCGCTGGGGCCCTCCACCCCAGCTCCAGGGCCCAAACCCCCTGAGCGCCCGAACCCATAGCTCCAGGGGCCAACCCCTGAGCGCCCTGAACCCATAGCTCCAGGGCCCTAACCCCTGGGTCCCCAACACAGCTCCAGGGGCCCAACCCCTTGGGGCCCCAACACCAGCTCCAGGGGCCCAACCAATGAGCGGCCGAACCAAAGATCCAGGGGCTAACCCCTGGAGGCCCCAACCGCAGCTCCAGGGTCCAACCACTGGAGGGCCCCAAAACCAGCCCAGGGTCCCAACCCCTGAGCGCCTGAACCATAGCTCCAGGGGCCTAACCCTGGGGCCCCAACACAGCTCCAGGAGCCAAACCCCTGGGAGCCAACCACCAGCTCCAGGGGCAAACCCCAGAGTGAGGCAAACCATAGCTCCAGGGGCCCAATCCCTGGGGGGCCCGCACGCCAGCTCCAAGGGCCCAACCCCTGAGCGCCCGAACCTTAACCCCTGGGGGCCCCAACACCAGCTCCAGGGGCCCAACCCCTGGGGGCCCCAACACCAGCTCCAGGGGCCAACCCCTGAGCTCCCGAACCATAGCTCCAGGGGCGGAAATGCTTGTGCACAAACCTATGTGGCCACACGGTGTCATGCTTGCTCCAGCAGGAAATGCCCTGGGAATTCCCTCCAGGGCCAACACAGTGTACTGTTGCTCCATGCGTGAAATGCCCTGGGCATTACGTGATGGAGTCGAGGGGACTGTCAGTGTGGGGGATGGGAGAGCAAGGGTGACATTAGGCAGGGCCCCAACAACCAGCTCCAGCGGCCCAACCCCTGAGCGCCCCCGAACCATAGCTCCAGGGCCTAACCCTTGGGGCCCAACACCAGCTCCAAGGGCCCAACCCTGGGGGCCCTCCAAAACCAGCTACAGGGGCCCAATCCTGAGGCGCCGAACCAAACTACAGGGGCTACCCCTGGGGGCCCCAACACCAGCTCCAGGGGCCCAACCCCTGGGGGCCCCAACACCAGCTCCAGGGTCCCAAACCCCTTAGCGCCTGAACCATAGCTCCAGGGGCCTAATCCCTGGGGCCCCAACACCAGCTCCAGGGGCCCAACCCTGCGAGCGCCCAAAACCATAGCTATAGGGCCTAACCCCCGGGGGCCCCAACCCACTCCAGGGCCCAACCCATGGGGCCCCAACACCAGCTCCAGGGGCCCAACCCCTGAGCGCCCGAACCATAGCTCCAGGGGCCTAACCCCTGGAGCCCAACACCAGCTCCAAGGGCCCAACCCCTGGGGGCCCAAAACCAGTCCAGGGGCCCAAACCCTGAGGGCCGAAACCATAGAAGGGGCCTAGCCCTGGGGCCAACACCAGCTCCAGGGGCCCCAACCCCTGGGGGCCCCAACACCAGCTCCAGGGTCCCAAACCCTTAGCGCCTGAACCATAGCTCCAGGGGCCTAAACCCTGGGGGCCCAACACCAGCTCCAGGGGCCCAACCCCTGAGCGCCCAAACATAGCTCCAGGGGCCCAAAACCTGGGGGCCCCCAACCCCAGCTCCAGGGGCCCAACCCCTGGGGCCCTCGACCCAGCTCCAGGGGCCCAACCCCTGAGCGCCCGAACCATAGCTCCAGGGGCCCAAACCCTGGGTCCCAACAACAGCTCCAGGGGCCTAAACCCTGGGTCCAAACACCAGCCCAGGGGCTCAAACCCTGAGGGCCCGAACCCATAGCTCTAGGGGCTAACCCCCGGGGGCCCCGACCCACCTCCAGGGGCCCAACCCCTGGGGGCCCCAACACCAGCTCCAGGGGCCCAACCCCTGAGTGCCTGAACATAGCTCCACGGGCCTAAAACCTGGGTCCCCAACACCAGCTCCAGGGGCCCAACCCCAGAGCGCCCGAAACATAGCTCCAGGGGCCCAATCCCTGGGGGCCCCAACACCAGCTCCAGGGGCCCAACCGCTGGGGCCCTCCACCCCAGCTCCAGGGGCCCAACCCCTGAGCGCCCGAACCATAGCTCCAGGGGCCCAACCCCTGAGCGCCTGAACCATAGCTCCAGGGCCCTAACCCCTGGGTCCCCAACACCAGCTCCAGGGGCCCAACCCCTTGGGGCCCCAACACCAGCTCCAGGGGCCCAACCAATGAGCGGCCGAACCAAAGATCCAGGGGCTAACCCCTGGAGGCCCCAACCGCAGCTCCAGGGTCCCAACCACTGGAGGCCCCAAAACCAGCTCCAGGGTCCCAACCCCTGAGCGCCTGAACCATAGCTCCAGGGGCCTAACCCCTGGGTCCCCAACACCAGCTGCAGGAGCCCAACCCCTGGGGAGCCCCAACACCAGCTCCAGGGGCAGAACCCCAGAGTGAGCAAACCATAGCTCTAGGGGCCTATTCCCTGGGGGCCCGCACGCCAGCTCCAAGGGCCCAACCCCTGAGCGCCCGAACCTTAACCCCTGGGGCCCCAACACCAGCTCCAGGGGCCCAACCCCTGGGAGTCCCAACACCAGCTACAGGGGCCCAACCCCAGAGCTCCCGAACCATAGCTCCATGCGGGGAAATGCTCTGTGCACTACCCTATGTGGCCACACGGTGTCACTCTTGCTCCATGCAGGAAATGCTCTGGGCATTACCCTGCATGGCCACACAGTGTTACTGTTGCTCCATGCGTGAAATGCTCTGGGCATTACTGTGATGGAGTCGGGACTGTCTGTGTGGGGGATGGGAGAGCAAGGGGTGACATTAGGTCAGGGGCCCCAACACCAGCTCCAGCGGCCCAACCCCTGAGCGCCCGAACCATAGCTCCAGGGGCCTAACCCCTGGGGGCCCCAACACCAGCTCAAGGGCCCAACCCCTGGGGGCCCAAACCAGCTCCAGGGGCCCAACCCTGAGCGACGAACCATAGCTACAGGGGGCCTAACCCTGGGGCCCCAAACACCAGCTCCAGGGGCCAACCCCTGGGGCCCCAAAACACCAGCTCCAGGGCCAAACCCTTAGAGCCTGAAACCATAGCTCCAGGGGCAAATCCCTGGGCCCCAACACCAGCTCCAGGGGCCCAACCCCTGAGCGCCCCGAACCCAGCTCCAGGGGCCTAACCCCTGGGGGCCCCAACACCAGCTCCAAGGCCCAACCCCTGGGGGCCAAAACCAGCTCCAGGGGCCCAATCCCTGAGCGCCCGAACCATAGCTACAGGGGCCTAGCCCATGGGCCCCAACACCAGCTCAGGGGCCCAACCCCTGGGGCCCCAACACCAGCTCCAGGGTCCCAAACCTTAGCGCTCTGAACCATAGCTCCAGGGGCCTAACCCTGGGGGGCCCAACACCAGCTCCAGGGGCCCAACCCCTGAGCGCCCGAACCATAGCTATAGGGGCCTAACCCCCGGGGGCCCCAACCCCACCTCCAGGGGCCCAACCCCTGGGGGCCCCAACACCAGCTCCAGGGGCCCAACCCCTGAGCGCCCGAACCATAGCTCCAGGGGCCTAAACCCTGGGGGCCCAACCACAGCTCCAGGGGCCCAACCCCTGCGAACCCCAACACAATCTCCAGGAACTCAAAACCTGGGGGCCCCAACAGCAGCTCCAGGGGCCCCCCCCCCTGGGGCCCTCGACCCTAGCTCCAGGGAACCAACCCCCTGAGCGCCCGAACCATAGCTCCAGGGGTCCAACCCCTGAGTTCCCTGAACCATAGCTCCACGGGCCTAAAACCCTGGGTCCCCAACACCAGCTCCAGGGACCAACCCCTGAGCGCCCGAACCATAGCTATAGGGGCCTAACCCCCGGGGGCCCCAATCCCACCTCCAGGGGCCAACCCCTGGGGGCCCCAACACCAGCTCCAGGGGCCCAACCCCTGAGCGCCCGAACCATAGCTCCAGGGGCCTAAACCCTGGGGGGCCCAACCACAGCTCCAGGGGCCCAACCCCTGCGAACCCCAACACAATCTCCAGGAACTCAAAACCTGGGGGCCCCCAACAGCAGCTCCAGGGGCCCCACCCCTGGGGCCCTCGACCCTAGCTCCAGGGAACCAACCCCTGAGCGCCCGAACCATAGCTCCAGGGGTCCAACCCCTGAGTGCCTGAACCATAGCTCCACGGGCCTAAAACCTGGGTCCCCAACACCAGCTCCAGGGGCCCAACCCCAGAGCGCCCGAAACATAGCTCCAGGGGCCCAATCCCTGGGGGCCCCAACACCAGCTCCCGGGGCCCAACCGCTGGGGCCCTCCACCCCAGCTCCAGGGGCCCAACCCCTGAGCGCCCGAACCATAGCTCCAGGGGCCCAACCCCTGAGCGCCTGAACCATAGCTCCAGGGCCCTAACCCCTGGGTCCCCAACACCAGCTCCAGGGGCCCAACCCCTTGGGGCCCCAACACCAGCTCCAGGGGCCCAACCAATGAGCGGCCCGAACCAAAGATCCAGGGGCCAAACCCCTGGAGGCCCCAACCGCAGCTCCAGGGTCCCAACCACTGGAGGCCCCAAAACCAGCTCCAGGGTCCCAACCCCTGAGCGCCTGAACCATAGCTCCAGGGGCCTAACCCCTGGGTCCCCATCACCAGCTGCAGGAGCCCAACCCCTGGGAGCCCCAACACCAGCTCCAGGGGCAGAACCCCAGAGTGAGCAAACCATAGCTCTAGGGGCCTATTCCCTGGGGGCCCGCACGCCAGCTCCAAGGGCCCAACCCCTGAGCGCCCGAACCTTAACCCCTGGGGCCCCAACACCAGCTCCAGGGGCCCAACCCCTGGGAGTCCCAACACCAGCTACAGGGGCCCAACCCCAGAGCTCCCGAACCATAGCTCCATGCGGGGAAATGCTCTGTGCACTACCCTATGTGGCCACACGGTGTCACTCTTGCTCCATGCAGGAAATGCTCTGGGCATTACCCTGCATGGCCACACAGTGTTACTGTTGCTCCATGCGTGAAATGCTCTGGGCATTACTGTGATGGAGTCGGGACTGTCTGTGTGGGGGATGGGAGAGCAAGGGGTGACATTAGGTCAGGGGCCCCAACACCAGCTCCAGCGGCCCAACCCCTGAGCGCCCGAACCATAGCTCCAGGGGCCTAACCCCTGGGGGCCCCCAACACCAGCTCCAAGGGCCCAACCCCTGGGGGCCCCCAAAACCAGCTCCAGGGGCCCAATCCCTGAGCGCCCGAACCATAGCTACAGGGGCCTAGCCCCTGGGGCCCCAACACCAGCTCCAGGGGCCCAACCCCTGGGGGCCCCAACACCAGCTCCAGGGTCCCAAACCCTTAGCGCCTGAACCATAGCTCCAGGGGCCTAATCCCTGAGGGCCCCAACACCAGCTCCAGGGGCCCAACCCCTGAGCGCCCGAACCATAGCTACTAGGGGCCTAACCCCGGGGGCCCCAACCCCACTCCAGGGGCCCAACCCCTGGGGGCCCCAACACCAGCTCCAGGGGCCCAACCCCTGAGCGCCCGAACCATAGCTCCAGGGGCCTAAACCCTGGGGGGCCCAACCACAGCTCCAGGGGCCCAACCCCTGCGAACCCCAACACAATCTCCAGGAACTCAAAACCTGGGGGCCCCAACAGCAGCTCCAGGGGCCCCACCCCTGGGGCCCTCGACCCTAGCTCCAGGGAACCAACCCCTGAGCGCCCGAACCATAGCTCCAGGGGTCCAACCCCTGAGTGCCTGAACCATAGCTCCACGGGCCTAAAACCTGGGTCCCCAACACCAGCTCCAGGGGCCCAACCCCAGAGCGCCCGAAACATAGCTCCAGGGGCCCAATCCCTGGGGGCCCCAACACCAGCTCCAGGGGCCCAACCCCTGGGGCCCTCCACCCCAGCTCCAGGGGCCCAACCCCTGAGCGCCCGAACCATAGCTCCAGGGGCCCAACCCCTGGGGCCCCAACCACAGCTCCAGGGGCCCAACCCTGCGAACCCCAACACAATCTCCAGGAACTCAAAACCTGGGGGCCCCAACAGGCAGCTCCAGGGGCCCCACCCCTGGGGCCTCGACCCTAGCTCCAGGGAACCACCCCTGAGCGCCCGAACCATAGCTCCAGGGGTCCAACCCCTGGGTCCCTGAAACCAGCTCCACGGGCCTAAAAACCTGGGGCCCCAACACCAGCTCCAGGGGCCAACCCCAGAGCGCCCGAACCATAGCTCCAGGGGCCAATCTGGGGGGCCCCAACACAGCTCCAGGGCCCAACCTGGGGCCCCAACCCCAGCTCCAGGGGCCCACCCAACCCTGAGCGCCCGAACCATAGCTCCAGGGGCCCAACCCTGAGCGCCCAACCATAGCTCCAGGGGCCCAACCCTGGGGGCCCCAACACAGCTCCAGGGCCCAACCCCTGAGCGCCCGAACCATAGCTCCAGGGGCCTAACCCTGGGGGCCCCACCACAGCTCCAGGGGCCCAACCCCTAGTGCGAACCCCAACACAATCTCAGGGGCCTCAAAACCGGGGCCCCACAGCAGCTCCAGGGGCCCCACCCCTGGGGCCCCAACCTAGCTCCAGGGCCCAACCCCTGAGCGCCCGAACCATAGCCAGGGGTCCAAACCCTGGGGCCCAAACCATAGCTCCAGGGGCCCAACCCCTGGGGCCCAACACCAGCTCCAGGGCCCAAACCCTGAGCGCCCGAACCATAGCTCCAGGGGCCTAAACCCCGGGGGCCCCAACCCAGCTCCAGGGCCCAACCCCTGGGGGCCCCAACATAGCTCCAGGGGCCCAACCCCTGAGCGCCTGAACCATAGCTCCACGGGCCTAAAACCTGGGTCCCCAACACCAGCTCCAGGGGCCCAACCCCAGAGCGCCCCAACCAAAGCTCCAGGGGCCCAACCCCTGTGGGCCCCAACACCAGCTCCAGGGGCCCAAACGCTGGGCCTCCACCCAGCTCCAGGGGCCCAACCCTGGCGCCGAACCATAGCTCCAGGGGCTCCAACCCCTGAGCGCCTGAACCATAGCTCCAGGGCCCTAACCCCTGGGTCCCCAACACCAGCTCAGGGGCCCAACCCCTTGGGCCCAAACACAGCTCCAGGGGCCCAATCAATGAGCGGCTCCGAACCAAAGATCAGGGCTAACCCCTGGAGGCCCCCACCGCAGCTCCAGGGTCCCAACCACTGAGGCCCAAACCAGCTCCAGGGTCCCAACCCCTGAAGCGCCTGAACCATAGCTCCAGGGGCCCTAACCCCCTGGGTCCCAACACCAGCTGCAGGAGCCCAACCCCTGGGAGCCCCAACACCAGCTCCAGGGCAGAACCCCAGAGTGAGCAAACCATAGCTCTAGGGGCCTATTCCCTGGGGGCCCGCACGCCAGCTCCAAGGGCCCAAACCCCTGAGCGCGCTCCGAACCTTAAACCCCTGGGCCCCAACACAGCTCCAGGGGCCCAACCCCTGGGAGTCCCAACACCAGCTACAGGGGCCCCAACCCCAGAGCTCCCGAAACCATAGCTCCATGCGGGGAAATGCTCTGTGCACTTACCCTATGTTGGCCACACGGTGTCACTCTTGCTCCATGCAGGAAATGCTCTGGGCATTACCCTGCATGGCCACACAGTGTTACTGTTGCTCCATGCGTGAAATGCTCTGGGCATTACTGTGATGGAGTCGGGACTGTCTTGTGGGGGATGGGAGAGCAAGGGGTGACATTAGGTCAGGGGCCCCAACACCAGCTCCAGCGGCCCCAACCCCTGAGCGCCCGAAACCATAGCTCCAGGGGCCTAACCCCTGGGGGCTCCCAACACCAGCTCCAAGGGCCCAACCCTGGGGACCCCAAAACCAGCTCCAGGGGCCCAATCCCTGAGCGCCCGAACCATAGCTACAGGGGTCCTAGCCCCTGGGGCCCCAACACCAGCTCCAGGGGCCCAACCCCTGGGGGCCCCAACACCAGCTCCAGGGTCCCAAACCCTTAGCGCCTGAACCATAGCTCCAGGGGCCTAAACCTGAGGGCCCCCAACACCAGCTCCAGGGGCCCAACCCCTGAGCGCCCGAACCATAGCTATAGGGGCCTAAACCCCGGGGGCCCCAAACCCCACCTCCAGGGGCCCAAACCCCTGGGGGGCCCCAACACCAGCTCCAGGGGCCCAACCCCTGAGCGCCCCGAACCATAGCTCCAGGGGCCTAAACCCTGGGGGGCCCAACCACAGCTCCAGGGCCCAACCCCTGCGAACCCCAACACAATCTCCAGGAACTCAAAACCTGGGGGCCCCAACAGCAGCTCCAGGGGCCCCACCCCTGGGGCCCTCGACCCTAGCTCCAGGGAACCAACCCTGAGCGCCCGAACCATAGCTCCAGGAAGTGCCAACCCCTGAGATCCGGAACCATAGCTCCACGGGCCTAAAACCTGGTCCCCACACCAGCTCCAGGGGCCCAACCCCTGAGCGCCCGAAACCATAGCTCATAGGGGCCTCAACCCCCGGGGGCCCCAACACCTCCAGGGGCCCAAACCCAGGGGGCCCCAACACCAGCTCCAGGGGCCCAACCCTTGAGCGCCCGAACCATGGCTCCAGGGGCCTAAACCCTGGGGGCCCAACCACAGCTCCAAGGGGCCCAACCCCTGCGAACCCCCAACACAATCTCCAGGAACTCAAAACCTGGGGGCCCCAACAGCAGCTCCAGGGGGCCCCACCCCTGGGGCCCTCGACCCTAGCTCCAGGGAACCAACCCCTGAGCGCCCCGAACCACTAGCTCCAGGGGTCCAACCCTGAGTGCCTGAACCATTAGCTCCACGGGCCTACAAACCTGGGTCCCCAACCACCAGCTCCAGGGCCAACCCCAGAGCGCCCGAAACATCGCTCCAGGGGCCCAATCCCTGGGTGGCCCCAACACCAGCTCCAGGGGCCCAACCGCTGGGGCCCTCAACCCCAGCTCCAGGGGCCCAACCCCTGAGCGCCCACCGAACCATAGCTCCAGGGGCCCAACCCCTGAGCCGCCTGAACCATAGCTCCAGGGGCCCCTAACCCCTGGGGCCCCAACACCAGCTCCAGGGGCCCAACCCCTGAGCGCCCGAACCATAGCTTACAGGGCCTAACCCCCAGGGCCCCGAACCATAGCTCCAGGGGCCCAACCTGGGGGCCCCAAACACCAGCTCCAGGGGCCCAACCCTGAGCGCCCGAACCATAGCTCCAGGGGCTAAACCCTGGGGGGCCCAACACAGCTCCAGGGCCAACCCCTGTGAACCCCAACACCAGCTCCAGGAGCCAAAACCTGGGGGCCCAACAGCAGCTACAGGGGCCCACCCTGCGGGCCCCAACACCAGCTCCAGGGCCCAACCCCTGAGCGCCCGAACCATAGCTCCAGGGGCCCAACCCTGGGGCCCAACACCAGCTCAGGGCCTAACCCCTGGGGGCCCCAAACACCAGCTCCAGGGGCCCAACCCCTGAGCGCCCGAACCATAGCTACAGGGGCCTAACCCCTGGGGGCCCCAACCCAGCTCCAGGGGCCAAACCCTGGGGGCCCCAACACCAGCTCCAGGGTCCCCCTAACCCCCTGAGTGCCTGAACCATAGCCCACGGCCTAAAAACCTGGGTCCCCACACCAGCTCCAGGGGCCAACCCCAGAGCGCCCGAAAACTAGCTCCAGGGGCCCAATCCCTGGGGGCCCCAACACCAGCCTCAGGGGGCCCAACCGCTGGGGCCCTCCACCCCAGCTCCAGGGGCCCAACCCCTGAGCGCCCGAACCATAGCTCCAGGGGCCCAACCCTGACGCGCCTGAACCATAGCTCCAGGGCCCTAACCCCTGGGTCCCCCAACACCAGCTCCAGGGGCCAACCCTTGGGGCCCCAACACCAGCTCCAGGGGCCAACCAATGAGCGGCCGAACAAGACCAGGGGCAAACCCCTGGAGGCCCCACCGCAGCTCCAGGGTCCCAACCCCTGGAGGCCCAAAAACAGCTCCAGGGTCCCAACCCTGAGCGCCTGAACCATAGCCCAGGGCCTAACCCCTGGGTCCCCAACACCAGCTGCAGGAGCCCAACCCCTGGAGCCCCAACACCAGCTCCAGGGGCAGAACCCCAGAGTGAGCAAACCATAGCTCTAGGGGCCTATTCCCTGGGGGCCCGCACGCCAGCTCCAAGGGGCCAACCCCTGAGCGCCCGAACCTTAACCCCTGGGGCCCCAACACAGCTCCAGGGGCCCAACCCTGGGAGTCCAACACCAGCTACAGGGGCCCAACCCCAGAGCTCCCGAACCATAGCTCCAGGCGGGGAAATGCTCTGTGCACAACCCTAGTGGCCACACGGTGTCACTCTTGCTCCATGCAGGAAATGCTCTGGGCATTACCCTGCATGGCCACACAGTGTTACTGTTGCTCCATGCGTGAAATGCTCTGGGCATTACCTGTGATGGAGTCGGACTGTCTGGTGGGGGATGGGAGAGCAAGGGGGTGACATTAGGTCAGGGGCCCCAACACCAGCTCCAGCGGCCCAACCCTGAGCGCCCGAACCATAGCTCCAGGGGCCCAACCCCTGGGGGCCCCAACACCAGCTCCAGGGGCCCACCCCTGGGGGCCCCAAAACCAGCTCCAGGGGCCCAAATCCTGAGCGCCCGAACCATAGCTACAGGGGCCTAATCCCCGGGGGCCCCAACACCAGCTCCAGGGGCCCAACCCCTGGGGGCCCCAACACCAGCTCCAGGGTCCAAAAACCTTAGCGCCTGAACCATAGCTCCAGGGGCCTAATCCCTGGGGCCCCAACACCAGCTCCAGGGCCCAAACCCTGAGCCCGAACCATAGCTCCAGGGGCCTAACCCCTGGGGACCCCAACACCAGCTCCAAGGGCCCAAACCCTGGGGGCCCAACACCAGCTCCAGGGGCCCAACCCTGAGCGCCCGAACCATAGCTACAGGGGCCTAGCCCATGGGGCCCACACCAGCTCCAGGGGCCAACCCTGGGGGCCCCAACACAGCTCCAGGGTCCCAAACCTGAGCGCCTGAACCATAGCTCAGGGGCCCTAACCCTGGGGCCAACACCAGCTCCAGGGGCCCAACCCCTGAGCGCCCGAAACATAAGCTCCAGGGGCCTAACCCTCCGGGGCCTCAACCCCAGCTCCAGGGGCCCACCCCTGGGGCCAAACACCAGCTCCAGGGGCCCCAACCCCTGAGCGCCCGAACCATAGCTCCAGGGGCCTAAACCTGGGGGGCCCAACCACAGCTCCAGGGGCCCAACCCTGAGGGCCCCAACAACAAGCTCCAGGGGCCAAACCCTGGGGGCCCCAACACCAGCTCCAGGGCCCAACCCCTGGGGCCCCAACCCTAGCTCCAGGGCCCAACCCCTGGGGGCCCCAACCACCAGCCCAGGGCCCAAACCCTTAGCCCTGAACCATAGCTCCAGGGGCCTAATCCCTGAGGGCCCCAACACCAGCTCCAGGGGCCCAACCCCTGAGCGCCCGAACCATAGCTATAGGGGCCTAACCCCCGGGGGCCCCAACCCCACCTCCAGGGGCCCAACCCCTGGGGGCCCAACACCAGCTCCAGGGGCCCAACCCTGAGCGCCCGAACCATAGCTCCAGGGGCCTAAACCCTGGGGGCCCAACCACAGCTCCAGGGGCCCAACCCCTGCGAACCCCAACACAATCTCCAGGAACTCAAAACCTGGGGGCCCCAACAGCAGCTCCAGGGGCCCACCCCTGGGGCCCTCGACCTAGCTCCAGGGAACCAACCCCTGAGCGCCCGAACCATAGCTCCAGGGGTCCAACCCCTGAGTGCCTGAACCATATCTCCACGGGCCTAAAACCTGGGTCCCCAACACCAGCTCCAGGGGCCCAACCCCAGAGCGCCCGAAACATAGCTCCAGGGGCCCAATCCTGGGGGCCCCAACACCAGCTCCAGGGGCCCAACCGCTGGGGCCCTCCACCCCAGCTCCAGGGGCCCAACCCCTGAGCGCCCGAACCATAGCTCCAGGGGCCCAACCCCTGAGCGCCTGAACCATAGCTCCAGGGCCCTAACCCTGGGTCCCCAACACCAGCTCCAGGGGCCCAACCCCTTGGGGCCCAACAAAAGCTCCAGGGGCCCAACCAATGAGCGGCCGAACCAAAGATCCAGGGGCTAACCCCTGGAGGCCCCAACCGCAGCTCCAGGGTCCCAACCACTGGAGGCCCCAAAACCAGCTCCAGGGTCCCAACCCCTGAGCGCCTGAACCATAGCTCCAGGGGCCTAACCCCTGGGTCCCAACACCAGCTGCAGGAGCCCAACCCCTGGGAGCCCCAACACCAGCTCCAGGGGCAGAACCCCAGAGTGAGCAAACCATAGCTCTAGGGGCCTATTCCCTGGGGGCCCGCACGCCAGCTCCAAGGGCCCAACCCCTGAGCGCCCGAACCTTAACCCCTGGGGCCCCAACACCAGCTCCAGGGGCCCAACCCCTGGGAGTCCCAACACCAGCTACAGGGGCCCAACTCCAGAGCTCCCGAACCATAGCTCCATGCGGGGAAATGCTCTGTGCACTACCCTATGTGGCCACACGGTGTCACTCTTGCTCCATGCAGGAAATGCTCTGGGCATTACCCTGCATGGCCACACAGTGTTACTGTTGCTCCATGCGTGAAATGCTCTGGGCATTACTGTGATGGAGTCGGGACTGTCTGTGTGGGGGATGGGAGAGCAAGGGGTGACATTAGGTCAGGGGCCCCAACACCAGCTCCAGCGGCCCAACCCCTGAGCGCCCGAACCATAGCTCCAGGGGCCTAACCCCTGGGGGCCCCAACACCAGCTCCAAGGGCCCAACCCCTGGGGGCCCCAAAACCAGCTCCAGGGGCCCAATCCCTGAGCGCCCGAACCATAGCTACAGGGGCCTAGCCCTGGGGCCCAAACACCAGCTCCAGGGGCCCAACCCCTGGGGGCCCAACACCAGCTCCAGGGTCCCAAACCCTTAGCGCCTGAACCATAGCTCCAGGGGCCTAATCCCTGAGGGCCCCAACACCAGCTCCAGGGGCCCAACCCCTGAGCGCCCGAACCATAGCTATAGGGGCCTAACCCCCGGGGGCCCAACCCCACCTCCAGGGGCCCAACCCCTGGGGGCCCCAACACCAGCTCCAGGGGCCCAACCCCTGAGCGCCCGAACCATAGCTCCAGGGGCCTAAACCCTGGGGGGCCCAACCACAGCTCCAGGGGCCCAACCCCTGCGAACCCCAACACAATCTCCAGGAACTCAAAACCTGGGGGCCCCAACAGCAGCTCCAGGGGCCCCACCCTGGGGCCCTCGACCCTAGCTCCAGGGAACCAACCCCTGAGCGCCCGAACCATAGCTCCAGGGGTCCAACCCCTGAGTCCCTGAACCATAGCTCCACGGGCCTAAAACCTGGGTCCCCAACACCAGCTCCAGGGGCCCAACCCCTGAGCGCCCGAACCATAGCTATAGGGGCCTAACCCCCGGGGGCCCCAATCCCACCTCCAGGGGCCCAACCCCTGGGGCCCCAAAACCAGCTCCAGGGGCCCAACCCCTGAGCGCCCGAACCATAGCTCCAGGGGCCTAAACCCTGGGGGCCCAACCACAGCTCAGGGGCCAACCCCTGCGAACCCCAACACAATCTCCAGGAACTCAAAACCTGGGGGCCCCCAACAGCAGCTCCAGGGGCCCCACCCCTGGGGGCCCGACCCTAGCTCCAGGGAACAACCCCTGAGCGCCCCGAAACCATAGCTCCAGGGTCCAACCCCTGAGTGCCTGAACCATAGCTCCACGGGCCTAAAACCTGGGTCCCCAACACCAGCTCCAGGGGCCCAACCCCAGAGCCCGAAACATAGCTCCAGGGGCCCAATCCCTGGGGGCCCCAACACCAGCTCAGGGGCCCAACCGCTGGGGCCCTCCACCCCAGCTCCAGGGGCCCAACCCCTGAGCGCCCGAACCATAGCTCCAGGGGCCCAACCCCTGAGCGCCTGAACCATAGCTCCAGGGCCCAACCCCTGGGTCCCCAACACCAGCTCCAGGGGCCCAAACCCTTGGGGCCCCAACACCAGCTCCAGGGCCCAACCAATGAGCGGCCGAACCAAAGATCCAGGGGCTAACCCCTGGAGGGCCCCAACCGCAGCTCCAGGGTCCCAACCACTGGAGGCCCCAAAACCAGCTCCAGGGTCCCAACCCCTGAGCGCCTGAACCATAGCTCCAGGGGCCTAACCCCTGGGTCCCCAACACCAGCTGCAGGAGCCCAACCCCTGGGAGCCCCAACACCAGCTCCAGGGGCAGAACCCCAGAGTGAGCAAACCATAGCTCTAGGGGCCTATTCCCTGGGGGCCCGCACGCCAGCTCCAAGGGCCCAACCCCTGAGCGCCCGAACCTTAACCCCTGGGGCCCCAACACCAGCTCCAGGGGCCCAACCCCTGGGGGTCCCAACACCAGCTACAGGGGCCCAACCCCAGAGCTCCCGAACCATAGCTCATGCGGGGAAATGCTCTGTGCACTACCTATGTGGCCACACGGTGTCACTCTTGCTCCATGCAGGAAATGCTCTGGGCATTACCCTGCATGGCCACACAGTGTTACTGTTGCTCCATGCGTGAAATGCTCTGGGCATTACTGTGATGGAGTCGGGACTGTCTGTGTGGGGGATGGGAGAGCAAGGGTGACATTAGGTCAGGGGCCCCAACACCAGCTCCAGCGGCCCAACCCCTGAGCGCCCGAACCATAGCTCCAGGGGCCTAACCCCTGGGGCCCCAACACCAGCTCAAGGGCCCAACCCTGGGGGCCCCAAAACCAGCTCCAGGGCCCAATCCCTGAGCGCCCGAACCATAGCTACAGGGGCCTAGCCCCTGGGGCCCCAACACCAGCTCCAGGGGCCCAACCCCTGGGGCCCCAACACCAGCTCCAGGGTCCCAAACCCTTAGCGCCTGAACCATAGCTCCAGGGGCCTAATCCCTGAGGGCCCCAACACCAGCTCCAGGGCCCAACCCCTGAGCGCCCGAACCATAGCTAAAGGGGCCTAACCCCCGGGGCCCAACCCCACCTCCAGGGGCCCAAACCCTGGGGGCCCCAACACCAGCTCCAGGGGCCCAACCCCTGAGCGCCCGAACCATAGCTCCAGGGGCCTAAACCCTGGGGGGCCCAAACACAGCTCCAGGGCCCAACCCCTGCGAACCCCAACACAATCTCCAGGAACTCAAAACCTGGGGGCCCCAACAGCAGCAGCCAGGGGCCCCACCCTGGGGCCCTCGACCCTAGCTCCAGGGAACCAACCCCTGAGCGCCCCGAACCATAGCTCCAGGGGTCCAACCCCTGAGTGCCTGAACCATAGCTCCACGGGCCTAAAACCTGGGTCCCCAACACCAGCTCCAGGGGCCCAACCCCAGAGCGCCCGAAACATAGCTCAGGGGCCCAATCCCTGGGGGCCCCAACACCAGCTCCAGGGGCCCAACCCCTGGGGCCCTCCACCCCAGCTCCAGGGGCCCAACCCTGAGCGCCAGAACCATAGCTCCAGGGGCCCAAACCCTGAGCGCCTGAACCATAGCTCCAGGGCCTAACCCCTGGGTCCCCAACACCAGCTCCAGGGGCCCAACCCCTGGGCCCCAACACAGCTCCAGGGGCCCAACAATGAGGCCCCCCGAACCAAAGATCCAGGGGCTAACCCTGGAGGCCCCAACCGCAGCTCCAGGGTCCCAACACTGGAGCCCAAAAACCAGCTCCAGGGTCCCAACCCCTGAGGCCTGAACCATAGCTCCAGGGCCTAACCCTGGGTCCCCAACACCAGCTCCAGGGGCCCAACCCCTGAGCGCCCAAACATAGCTCCAGGGGCCCAATCCCTGGGGGCCCCAACACCAGCTCAGGGGCCCAACCGCTGGGGCCCTCCACCCCAGCTCCAGGGGCCCAACCCCTGAGCGCCCGAACCATAGCTCCAGGGGCCCAACCCCTGAGCGCCTGAACCATAGCTCCAGGGCCCTAACCCCTGGGTCCCCAACACCAGCTCCAGGGGCCAACCCCTTGGGGCCCCAACACCAGTCTCCAGGGGCCCAACCAATGAGCGGCCGAACCAAAGATCCAGGGGCTAAACCCTGGAGGCCCCAACCGCAGCTCCAGGGTCCCAACCACTGGAGGCCCCAAAACCAGCTCCAGGGTCCCAACCCCTGAGCGCCTGAACCATAGCTCCAGGGGCCTAACCCCTGGGTCCCCATCACCAGCTCCAGGGGCAGAACCCCAGAGTGAGCAAACCATAGCTCTAGGGGCCTATTCCCTGGGGGCCCGCACGCCAGCTCCAAGGGCCCAACCCATGAGCGCCCGAACCTTAACCCCTGGGGCCCCAACACCAGCTCCAGGGGCCCAACCCCTGGGATTCCCAACACCAGCTACAGGGGCCCAACCCCAGAGCTCCCGAACCATAGCTCCATGCGGGGAAATGCTCTGTGCACTACCCTATGTGGCCACACGGTGTCACTCTTGCTCCATGCAGGAAATGCTCTGGGC
The DNA here is from genome assembly GCF_025201925.1 of Gopherus flavomarginatus. Taxonomy (NCBI): domain Eukaryota; kingdom Metazoa; phylum Chordata; order Testudines; family Testudinidae; genus Gopherus; species Gopherus flavomarginatus. The sequence continues at coordinate 22,151 of NW_026115163.1, forward strand.
ATTACCCTGCATGGCCACACAGTGTTACTGTTGCTCCATGCGTGAAATGCTCTGGGCATTACTGTGATGGAGTCGGGACTGTCTGTGTGGGGGATGGGAGAGCAAGGGGTGACATTAGGTCAGGGGCCCCAACACCAGCTCCAGCGGCCCAACCCCTGAGCGCCCGAAACCATAGCTCCAGGGGCCTAACCCCTGGGGGCCCCAACACCAGCTCCAAGGGCCCAACCCCTGGGGGCCCCCAAAACCAGCTCCAGGGGCCCAATCCCTGAGCGCCCCGAACCATAGCTACAGGGGGCCTAGCCCCTGGGGCCCCAACACCAGCTCCAGGGGCCCAACCCCTGGGGGCCCCAACACCAGCTCCAGGGTCCCAAAACCCTTAGCGCCTGAACCATAGCTCCAGGGGCCTAAACCCTGAGGGCCCCAACACCAGCTCCAGGGGCCCAACCCCTGAGCTGCCCGAACCATAGCTATAGGGGCCTAACCCCCGTGGGGCCCCAACCCCACTCCAGGGGCCTAACCCCTGGGGGCCCGCACGCCAGCTCCAGGGGCCCAACCCCTGAGCGCCCGAACCATAGCTCCAGGGGCCTAAACCCTGGGGGGCCCAACCACAGCTCCAGGGACCCAACCCCTGCGAACCCCAACACAATCTCCAGGAACTCAAAACCTGGGGCCGCCAACAGCAGCTCCAGGGGCCCACTCCCTGGGGCCCTCGACCCTAGCTCCAGGGAACCACCCCTGAGCGCCCGAACCATAGCTCCAGGGGTCCAACCCCTGAGTCCCTGAACCATAGCTCCACGGGCCTAAAACCTGGGTCCCCAACACCAGCTCCAGGGGCCCAACCCCTGAGCGCCCGAACCATAGCTATAGGGGCCTAACCCCCGGGGGCCCCCAATCCCACCTCCAGGGGCCCAACCCCTGGGGGCCCCAACACCCAGCTCCAGGGGCCCAACCCCTGAGCGCCCGAACCATATCTCCAGGGGCCTAAACCCTGGGGGGCCCAACCACAGCTCCAGGGGCCCAAACCCTGCGAACCCCAACACAATCTCCAGGACTCAAAACCTGGGGGCCCAACAGCAGCTCCAGGGGGCCCCCCCCCCTGGGGCCCTCGACCCTAGCTCCAGGGAACCAACCCCCTGAGCGCCCGAACCATAGCTCCAGGGGTCCAACCCCTGAGTGCCTGAACCATAGCTCACGGGCCTAAAACCTGGGTCCCCAACACCAGCTCCAGGGGCCCAACCCCAGAGCGCCCGAAACATAGCTCCAGGGGCCCAATCCCTGGGGGCCCCAACACCAGCTCCAGGGGCCCAACCGCTGGGGCCCTCCACCCCAGCTCCAGGGGCCCAACCCCCTGAGCGCCCGAACCATAGCTCCATGGGCCCAACCCCTGAGCGCCTGAACCATAGCTCCAGGGCCCTAACCCCTGGGTCCCCAACACCAGCTCCAGGGGCCCAACCCCTTGGGGCCCCAACACCAGCTCCAGGGGCCCAACCAATGAGCGGCCGAACCAAAGATCCAGGGGCTAACCCCTGGAGGCCCCAACCGCAGCTCCAGGGTCCCAACCACTGGAGGCCCCAAAACCAGCTCCAGGGTCCCAACCCTGAGCGCCTGAACCATAGCTCCAGGGGCCTAACCCCTGGGTCCCATCACCAGCTGCAGGAGCCCAACCCCTGGGAGCCCCAACACCAGCTCCAGGGGCAGAACCCCAGAGTGAGCAAACCATAGCTCTAGGGGCCTATTCCCTGGGGGCCCGCACGCCAGCTCCAAGGGCCCAACCCCTGAGCGCCCGAACCTTAACCCCTGGGGCCCCAACACCAGCTCCAGGGGCCCAACCCCTGGAGTCCCAACACCAGCTACAGGGGCCCAACCCCAGAGCTCCCGAACCATAGCTCCATGCGGGGAAATGCTCTGTGCACTACCCTATGTGCCACACGGTGTCACTCTTGCTCCATGCAGGAAATGCTCTGGGCATTACCCTGCATGGCCACACAGTGTTACTGTTGCTCCATGCGTGAAATGCTCTGGGCATTACTGTGATGGAGTACGGGACTGTCTGTGTGGGGATGGGAGAGCAAGGGGTGACATTAGGTCAGGGGCCCCACACCAGCTCCAGCGGCCCAACCCCTGAGCGCCCGAACCAGTAGCTCCAGGGGCCTAACCCCTGGGGGCCCCAACACCAGCTCAAAGGGCCCAACCCCTGGGGGCCCCAAAACCAGCTCCAGGGGCCCAATCCCTGAGCGCCCGAACATAGCTCACAGGGGCCTAGCCCTGGGGCCCCAACACCAGCTCCAGGGGCCCAACCCCTGGGGGCCCCAACACCAGCTCCAGGGTCCCAAACCCTAGCGCCTGAACCCTAGCTCCAGGGGCCTAATCCCTGAGAGCCCCAACACCAGCTCCAGGGGGCCCAACCCCTTGAGCGCCCGAAACCATAGCTATAGGGGCCTAACCCCCGGGGGCCCCAACCCCACCTCCAGGGGCCCAACCCCTGGGGGCCCCAACACCAGCTCCCGGGGCCCAACCCCTGAGCGCCCGAACCATAGCTCCAGGGGCCTAAACCCTGGGGGGCCCAACCACAGCTCCAGGGGCCCAACCCCTGCGAACCCCAACACAATCTCCAGGAACTCAAAACCTGGGGGCCCCAACAGCAGCTCCAGGGGCCCCACCCCTGGGGCCCTCGACCCTAGCTCCAGGGAACCAACCCTGAGCGCCCGAACCATAGCTCCAGGGGTCCAACCCCTGAGTGCCTGAACCATAGCTCCACGGGCCTAAAACCTGGGTCCCCAACACCAGCTCCAGGGGCCCAACCCCAGAGCGCCCCGAAACATAGCTCCAGGGGCCCAATCCCTGGGGGCCCCAACACCAGCTCCAGGGGCCCAACCGCTGGGGCCCTCCACCCCAGCTCCAGGGGCCCAACCCTGAGCGCCCGAACCATAGCTCCAGGGGCCCAAACCCTGAGCGCCTGAACCATAGCTCCAGGGCCCTAACCCCTGGTCTCCACACACCAGCTCCAGGGGCCCAACCCCTTGGGCCCCAACACCAGCTCCAGGGGCCCAACCAATGAGCGGCCGAACCCAAAGATCCAGGGGCTAACCCCTGGAGGCCCCAACCGCAGCTCCAGGGTCCGAACCACTGGAGGCCCCAAAACCAGCTCCAGGTCCCAACCCCTGAGCGCCTGACCATAGCTCCAGGGGCCTATCCACTGGGTCCCCAACACCAGCTGCAGGAGCCAACCCCTGGGAGCCCCAACACCAGCTCCAGGTGCAGAACCCAGAGTGAGCAAACCATTAGCTCTAGGGGCCTATTCCCTGGGGCCCGCACGCCAGCTCCAGGGCCCAACCCTGAGCGCCCGAACCTTAACCCCTGGGGCCCCAACACCAGCTCCAGGGGCCCAACCCCTGGGAGTCCCAACACCAGCTACGGGGGCCCAACCCCAGAGCTCCCGAACCATAGCTCCATGCGGGGAAATGCTCTGTGCACTACCCTATGTGGCCACACGGTGTCACTCTTGCTCCATGCAGGAAATGCTCTGGGCATTACCCTGCATGGCCACACAGTGTTACTGTTGCTCCATGCGTGAAATGCTCTGGGCATTACTGTGATGGAGTCGGGACTGTCTGTGTTGGGGATGGGAGAGCAAGGGGTGACATTAGGTCAGGGGCCCAACACCAGCTCCAGCGGCCCAACACCTGAGCGCCGAACCATAGCTCCATGGGCCAACCCCTGGGGGCCCCAACACCAGCTCCAAGGCCCAACCCCTGGGGCCCCAAAACCAGCTCCAGGGGCCCAATCCCTGAGCGCCCGAACCATAGCTAACAGGGCCTAGCCCCTGGGGCCCCAACACCAGCTCCAGGGGCCCAACCCCTGGGGGCCCCAACACCAGCTCCAGGGTCCCAAACCCTTAGCGCCTGAACCATAGCTCCAGGGGCCTAATCCCTGAGGGCCCCAACACCAGCTCCAGGGGCCCAGCCCTGAGCGCCCGAACCATAGCTATAGGGGCCTAACCCCCGGGGGCCCCAACCCCACCTCCAGGGGCCCAACCCCTGGGGGCCACAACACCAGCTCCAGGGGCCCAACCCCTGAGCGCCCGAACCATAGCTCCAGGGGCCTAAACCCTGGGAGGCCCAACCAGCAGCTCCAGGGGCCCAACCCCTGCGAACCCCAACACAATCTCCAGGCAACTCAAAACCGGGGGCCCCCAACAGCAGCTCCAGGGGCCCCACCCCTGGGGCCCTCGACCCTAGCTCCAGGGAACCAACCCCTGAGCGCCCGAACAATAGCTCCAGGGGTCCAACCCCTGAGTCCCTGAACCATAGCTCCACGGGCCTAAAACCTGGGTCCCCAACACCAGCTCCAGGGGCCCAACCCCTGAGCGCCCGAACCATAGCTATAGGGGCCTAACCCCCGGGGGCCACAATCCCACCTCAGGGGCCCAACCCCTGGGGGCCCCAACACCAGCTCCAGGGGCCCAACCCCTGAGCGCCCCGAACCATAGCCTCCAGGGGCCTAAACCCTGGGGGCCAACCACAGCTCCAGGGGCCCAACCCCTGCGAACCCCAACACATCTCCAGGAAACTCAAACCTGGGGGCCCAACAGCAGCTCCAGGGGCCCCACCCCCTGGGGCCCTCGACCCTAGCTCCAGGGAACCAACCCTGAGCGCCCGAAACCATAGCTCCAGGGGTCCAACCCCTGTGAGTGCCTGAACCATAGCTCCCACGGGCCTAAAACCTGGGTCCCAACACCAGCTCCAGGGGCCCAACCCCAGAGCGCCCGAAAACATAGCTCCAGGGGCCCAACCCCTGCGGGCCCCAACACCAGCTCCAGGGGCCAAACCGCTGGGGCCCTCCACCCCAGCTCCAGGGCCCAACCCCTGAGCGCCCGAACCATAGCTCCAGGGGCCCAACCCTGAGCGCCGAACCATAGCTCCAGGGCCCTAACCCTGGGTCCCCAACACCAGCTCCAGGGCCCAACCCCTGGGCCCCAACACCAGCTCCAGGGGCCCAACCTGAGCGGCCGAACCAAAGCTCCAGGGGCTAAACCCTGGGGCCCCAACCGCAGCTCCAGGGTCCCAACCACTGAGGGCCCCAAACCAGCTCCAGGGTCCCACCCTGAGTGCCTGAACCATAGCTCCACGGGCCTAAAACTGGGTCCCCAACACCAGCTCCAGGGGCCCAACCCCAGAGCGCCCGAAACATAGCTCCAGGGGCCCAATCCCTGGGGGCCCCAACACCAGCTCAGGGGCCCAACCGCTGGGGCCTCCACCCCAGCTCCAGGGGCCCAACCCCTGAGCGCCCGAACCATAGCTCCAGGGGCCCAACCCTGAGCGCCCTGAACCATAGCTCCAGGGCCCTAACCCTGGGTCCCCAACACCAGCTCCAGGGGCCCAACCCCTGGGGCCCCAACACCAGCTCCAGGGGCCCAAACCAATGAGCGGCCGAACCAAAGATCCAGGGGCTAACCCCTGGAGGCCCCAACCGCAGCTCCAGGGTCCCAACCACTGGAGGCCCCAAAACCAGACTCCAGGGTCCCAACCCCTGAGCGCCTGAACCATAGCTCCAGGGGCCTAACCCCTGGGTCCCCAACACCAGCTGCAGGAGCCCAACCCCTGGGAGCCCCAACACCAGCTCGCAGGGGCAGAACCCCAGAGTGAGCAACCATAGCTCTAGGGGCCTATTCCCTGGGGGCCCGCACGACAGCTCCAAGGGCCCAACCCCTGAGCGACCGAACCTTAACCCCTGGGGCCCCAACACCAGCTCCAGGGGCCCAACCCCTGGGAGTCCCAACACCAGCTACAGGGGCCCAACCCCAGAGCTCCCGAACCATAGCTCCATGCGGGGAAATGCTCTGTGCACTACCCTATGTGGCCACACGGTGTCACTCTTGCTCCATGCAGGAAATGCTCTGGGCATTACCCTGCATGGCCACACAGTCGTTACTGTTGCTCCATGCGTGAAATGCTCTGTGCATTACTGTGATGGAGTCGGGACTGTCTGTGTGGGGGATGGGAGAGCAAGGGGTGACATTAGGTCAGGGGCCCCAACACCAGCTCCAGCGGCCCAACACCTGAGCGCCCGAACCATAGCTCCAGGGGCCTAACCCCTGGGGGCCCCAACACCAGCTCCAAGGGACCCAACCCCTGGGGGCCCCAAAAACCAGCTCCAGGGGCCCAATCCCTGAGGCGCCCGAACCATAGCTACAGGGGTCCTAGCCCCTGGGGGCCCAACACCAGCTTCCAGGGGCCCAACCCCTGGGGGCCCCAACACCAGCTCCAGGGTCCCAAACCCTTAGCGCCTGAACCATAGCTCCAGGGGCCTAATCCCTGAGGGCCCCAACACCAGCTCCAGGGGCCCAACCCCTGAGCGGCCCGAACCATAGCTATAGGGGCCTAACCCCCGGGGGCCCCAACCCCACCTCCAGGGGCCCAACCCCTGGGGGCCCCAACAACAGCTCCAGGGGCCCAACCCCTGAGCGCCCGAACCATAGCTCCAGGGGCCTAACCCTGGGGGGCCCATCCACAGCTCCAGGGGCCCAACCCCTGCGAACCCCAACACAATCTCCAGGAACTCAAAACCTGGGGGCCCCAACAGCAGCTCCAGGGGCCCCACCCCGGGCCCTCGACCCTAGCTCCAGGGAACCAACCCCTGAGCGCCCGAACCATAGCTCCAGGGGCCAACCCCTGAGTCCCTGAACCATAGCTCCACGGGCCTAAAACCTGGGTCCCCAACACCAGCTCCAGGGGCCCAACCCCTGAGCGCCCGAACCATAGCTCCAGGGGCCTAACCCCGGGGGCCCAAACCCCAGCTCCAGGGGCCCAACCCTGGGGGCCCCAACACCAGCTCCAGGGGCCCAACCCCTGAGCGCCCGAAACAAAGCTCCAGGGGCCCAACCCCTGGGGGCCCCAACACCAGCTCCAGGGGCCCAACCCCTGGGGCCCCACACCAGCTCCAGGGGCCCAAACCCCTGAGCAGCCCGAACCATAGCTCCAGGGGCCTAAACCCCGGGGGCCCCAAGCCCCCCCCCCAAACCTCCAGGGGCCAACCCCTGGGGGCCCCAACACCAGCTCCAGGGGCCCAACCCCTGAGCGCCCGAACCATAGCTCCAGGGGCCTAACCCTGGGGGCCCAACACAGCTCCAGGGGCCAACCCCTGCGAACCCCAAACACAATCTCCAGGAACTCAAAACCTGGGGGGGCCCCAACACAGCTCCAGGGGCCCAACCCCTGGGGCCCTCGACCAGCTCCAGGGAACCAACCCCTGAGCGCCCGAACCATAGCTCCAGGGGCCCAACCCCTGAGGCCTGAACCAAGCTCCAGGGCCTAAAACCTGGGGCCCCAACACCAGCTCCAGGGGCCCAACCCCTGAGCGCCCGAAACATAGCTCCAGGGGCCAAATCCCTGGGGGCCCCAACACCAGCTCCAGGGGCCCAACCCTGGGCCCCAACCCAGCTCCAGGGGCCCAACCCCTGAGCGCCCGAACCATAGCTCCAGGGGCCCAACCCTGGGGGCCCCAACCACCAGCTCCAGGGCCCAACCCTGGGTCCCCAACACCTAGCTCCAGGGCCCAACCCCTGGGGGCCCAACACCAGCTCCAGGGGCCAACCCCTGGCGGCCCTCGAACAAAGCTCCAGGGCTAACCCCTGGGGCCCAACGCAGCTCCAGGGGCCCAACCCTGAGGCCCCAAACCAGCTCAGGGGTCCAACCCTGAGTGCCTGAACCATAGCTCCACGGGCCTAAAACCTGGGTCCCCAACACCAGCTCCAGGGGCCCAACCCCAGAGCGCCCGAAACATAGCTCCAGGGGCCCAATCCCTGGGGGCCCCAACACCAGCTCCAGGGGCCCAACCGCTGGGGCCCTCCACCCCAGCTCCAGGGGCCCAACCCCTGAGCGCCCGAACCATAGCTCCAGGGGCCCAACCCCTGAGCGCCTGAACCATAGCTCCAGGGCCCTAACCCCTGGGTCCCCAACACCAGCTCCAGGGGCCCAAACCCTTGGGGCCCCAACACCAGCTCCAGGGGCCCAACCAATGAGCGGCCGAACCAAAGATCCAGGGGCTAACCCCTGGAGGCCCCAACCGCAGCACCAGGGTCCCAACCACTGGAGCCCCAAAACCAGCTCCAGGGTCCCAACCCTGAGCGCCTGAACCATAGCTCCAGGGGCCTAACCCCTGGGCCCCAACACCAGCTGCAGGAGCCCAACCCCTGGGAGCCCCAACACCAGCTCCAGGGGCAGAACCCAGAGTGAGCAAACCATAGCTCTAGGGGCCTATTCCCTGGGGGCCCGCACGCCAGCTCCAAGGGCCCAACCCCTGAGCGCGCCCGAACCTTAACCCCTGGGGCCCCAAACACCAGCTCCAGGGGCCCAACCCCGGGAGTCCCAACACCAGCTACAGGGGCCCAACCCCAGAGCTCCCGAACCATAGCTCCATGCGGGGAAATGCTCTGTGCACTACCCTATGTGGCCACACGGTGTCACTCTTGCTCCATGCAGGAAATGCTCTGGGCATTACCCTGCATGGCCACACAGTGTTACTGTTGCTCCATGCGTGAAATGCTCTGGGATTACTGTGATGGAGTCGGGGACTGTCTGTGTGGGGGATGGGAGAGCAAGGGGTGACATTAGGTCAGGGGCCCCAACACCAGCTCCAGCGGCCCAACCCCTGAGCGCCGAACCATAGCTCCAGGGGCCTAACCCCTGGGGGCCCAACACCAGCTCCAAGGGCCCAACCCCTGGGGGCCCCAAAACCAGCTCCAGGGGCCCAATCCCTGAGCGCCCGAACCATAGCTACAGGGGCCTACCCTGGGGCCCCAACACCAGCTCCAGGGGCCCAACCCCTGGGGGCCCAACACCAGCTCCAGGGTCCCAAACCCTTAGCGCCTGAACCATAGCTCCAGGGGCCTAATCCCTGAGGGCCCCAACACCAGCTCCAGGGGCCCAACCCCTGAGCGCCCGAACCATAGCTATAGGGGCCTAACCCCCGGGGGCCCCAACCCCACCTCCAGGGGCCCAACCCCTGGGGGCCCCAACACCAGCTCCAGGGGCCCAACCCCTGAGCCCCGAACCATAGCTCCAGGGGCCTAAACCTGGGGGCCCACCACAGCTCCAGGGGCCCAACCCCTGCGAACCCCAACCCCAGCTCCAGGAACTCAAACCCTGGGGGCCCCAACAGCAGCTCCAGGGGCCCCACCCCTGGGGCCCTCGACCCTAGCTCCAGGGAACCAACCCCTGAGCGCCCGAACCATAGCTCCAGGGGCCCAACCCCTGAGCGCCTGAACCATAGCTCCAGGGCCCTAACCCCTGGGTCCCCAACACCAGCTCCAGGGGCCCAACCCCAGGGCGCCCCAACACCAGCTCCAGGGGCCCAACCAATGAGCGGCCGAACCAAAGATCCAGGGGCTAACCCTGGAGGCCCCAACCCGCAGCTCCAGGGTCCCAACCACTGGAGGCCCCAAACCAGCTCCAGGGTCCCAACCCCTGAGCGCCTGAACCATAGCTCCAGGGGCCTAACCCTGGGTCCCCAACACCAGCTGCAGGAGCCCAACCCCTGGGAGCCCAAACTCCAGCTCCAGGGGCAGAACCCCAGAGTGAGCAACCATAGCTCTAGGGGCCTATTCCCTGGGGGCCCGCACGCCAGCTCCAAGGGCCCAACCCAGGAGCGCCGAACCTAAACCCTGGGGCCCCAACACCAGCTCCAGGGGCCCAACCCCTGGGAGTCCCAACACCAGCTACAGGGGCCCAACCCCAGAGCTCCCGAACCATAGCTCCATGCGGGGAAATGCTCTGTGCACTACCCTATGTGGCCACACGGTGTCACTCTTGCTCCATGCAGGAAATGCTCTGGGCATACCTGCATGGCCACACAGTGTTACTGTTGCTCCATGCGTGAAATGCTCTGGGCATTACTGTGATGGAGTCGGGACTGTCTGTGTGGGGGATGGGAGAGCAAGGGGTGACATTAGGTCAGGGGCCCCAACACCAGCTCCAGCGGCCCAACCCCTGAGCGCCCCGAACCATAGCTCCAGGGGCCTAACCCCTGGGGCCCCAACACCAGCTCCAAGGGCCCAACCCCTGGGGGCCCGAACCAGCTCCAGGGGCCCAATCCCTGAGCGCCCGAACCAGAGCTACAGGGGCCTAGCCCCTGGGGCCCCAACACCAGCTCCAGGGGCCCAACCCCTGGGGCCCCAACACCAGCTCCAGGGTCCCAAACCCTTAGCGCCTGAACCATAGCTCCAGGGGCCTAATCCCTGAGGGCCCCAACACCAGCTCCAGGGGCCCACCCCTGAGCGCCCGAACCATAGCTATAGGGGCCTAACCCCGGGGGCCCCAACCCCACCTCCAGGGGCCCAACCCCTGGGGCCCAAACACCAGCTCCAGGGGCCAACCCCTGAGCGCCCGAACCATAGCTCCAGGGGCTAAACCCTGGGGGGCCCAACCACAGCTCCAGGGCCCAACCCCTGCGAACCCCAACCCAATCTCCAGGAACTCAAAACCTGGGGGCCCCAACAGCAGCTCCAGGGGCCCCACCCCTGGGGCCCTCGACCCTAGCTCCAGGGAACCAACCCCTGAGCGCCCGAACCATAGCTCCAGGGGTCCAACCCCTGAGTGCCTGAACCATAGCTCCACGGGCCTAAAACCTGGGTCCCCAACACCAGCTCCAGGGGCCCAACCCCTGAGCGCCCGAACCATAGCTATAGGGGCCTAACCCCGGGGGCCCCAACCCCACCTCCAGGGGCCCAACCCCTGGGGGCCCCAACACCAGCTCCAGGGGCCCAACCCCTGAGCGCCCGAACCATAGCTCCAGGGGCCTAAACCCTGGGGGGCCCAACCACAGCTCCAGGGCCCAACCCCTGCGAACCCCAACACAATCTCCAGGAACTCAAAACCTGGGGGCCCCAACAGCAGCTCCAGGGGCCCCACCCCTGGGCCCTCGACCTAGCTCCAGGGAACCAAACTGGAGCGCCCGAACCATAGTCCAGGGGTCCAACCCCTGAGTGCCTGAACCATCGCTCCACGGGCCTAAAACCTGGGTCCCCAACACCAGCTCCAGGGGCCCAACCCCAGAGCGCCCGAAACATAGCTCCAGGGGCCCAATCCCTGGGGGCCCCAACAACAGCTCCAGGGGCCCAACCGCTGGGGCCCTCAACCCCAGCTCCAGGGGCCCAACCCTGAGCGCCCCAAACCAAGCTCCAGGGGCCCAACCCCTGAGCGCCTGAACCATAGCTCCAGGGCCCTAACCCCTGGGTCCCCAACACCAGCTCCAGGGGCCAACCCTTGGGCCCCAAACACCAGCTCCAGGGGCCCAACCCCTGAGGCCGAACCATAGCTCCAGGGGCCTAACCCCTGGGTCCCCAACACCAGCTGCAGGAGCCAACCCCTGGGAGCCCCAACACAGCTCCAGGGGCAGAACCCAGAGTGAGCAAACCATAGCTCCAGGGGCCTCCCCTGGGGGCCCCAACAGCTCCAAGGGCCCAACCCTGAGCGCCCCGAACCTTAACCCCTGGGGCCCAAACACCAGCTCCAGGGGCCAACCCCTGGGGGCCCCAACACCAGCTCCAGGGGCCCAACCCCTGAGCGCCCGAACCATAGCTCAGGGCCTAAAACCTGGGGGCCCAACCACAGCTCCAGGGGCCCAACCCATGCGAACCCAAACATCTCAGGAACTCAAAACCTGGGGCCCCAACACCAGCTCCAGGGGCCCAACCCCTGGGGTCCCACACCAGCTCCAGGGGCCCAACCCCAGAGCTCCCGAACCATAGCTCCATGCGGGGAAATGCTCTGTGCACTACCCTATGTGGCCACACGGTGTCACCTTTGCTCCATGCAGGAAATGCTCTGGGCATTACCCTGCATGGCCACACAGTGTTACTGTTGCTCCATGCGTGAAATGCTCTGGGCATTACTGTGATGGAGTCGGGACTGTCTGTGTGGGGGATGGGAGAGCAAGGGGTGACATTAGGTCAGGGGCCCCAACACCAGCTCCAGCGGGCCCAAACCCTGAGCGCCCGAACCATAGCTCCAGGGGCCTAACCCCTGGGGGCCCAACACCAGCTCCAGGGGCCCAACCCCTGGGGGCCCCAAAACCAGCTCAGGGGCCAATCCCTGAGCGCCGAACCATAGCTACAGGGGCCTAGCCCCTGGGGCCCCAACACCAGCTCCAGGGGCCCAACCCCTGGGGCCCAACACAGCTCCAGGGTCCCAAACCCTTAGCGCCTGAACCATAGCTCCAGGGGCCTAATCCCTGAGGGCCCAACACCAGCTCCAGGGCCCAACCCCTGAGCGCCCGAACCATAGCTATAGGGGCCTAGCCCCGGGGGCCCCAACCCCACCTCCAGGGGCCCAATCCTGGGGGCCCCAACACCAGCTCCAGGGGCCCAACCCCTGAGCGCCCGAACCATAGCTCCAGGGGCCTAAACCCTGGGGGGCCCAACCACAGCTCCAGGGGCCCAACCCCTGCGAACCCCAACACAATCTCCAGGAACTCAAAACCTGGGGGCCCCAACAGCAGCTCCAGGGGCCCAACCCCTGGGGCCCTCAACCCTAGCTCCAGGGAACCAACCCCTGAGCGCCCGAACCATAGCTCCAGGGGTCCAACCTGAGTCCCTGAACCATAGCTCCACGGGCCTAAAACCTGGGTCCCCAACACCAGCTCCAGGGGCCCAACCCTGAGCGCCCCGAAAGCTATAGGGGCTAACCCCGGGGGCCCAACCCACCTCCAGGCCCAACCCCTGGGGGCCCCCCAACACCAGCTCCAGGGGCCCAACCCCTGAGGCCGAACCATAGCTCCAGGGGCCCAAACCCTGGGGGCCCCAACCACCAGCTCCAGGGGCCCAACCCCAGAGCGCCCGAAACATAGCTCCAGGGGCCCAACCCCTGGGGGCCCAACACCAGCTCCAGGGGGCCAACCGTGGGGCCCTCCACCCAGCTCCAGGGGCCCAACCCTGAGCGCCCGAACCATAGCTCCAGGGGCCCAACCCCTGAGCGCCTGAACCATAGCTCCAGGGCCCTAACCCCTGGGTCCCCAACACCAGCTCCAGGGGCCCAACCCTTGGGGCCCCAACACCAGCTCCAGGGGCCCAACCAATGAGCGGCCGAACCAAAGATCCAGGGGCTAACCCCTGGAGGCCCCAACCAGCAGCTCCAGGGTCCCAACCACTGGAGCCCCCAAAACCAGCTCCAGGGTCCCAACCCCTGAGCGCCTGAACCATAGCTCCAGGGGCCTAACCCCTGGGTCCCCAACACCAGCTGCAGGAGCCCAACCCTGGGAGCCCCAACACCAGCTCCAGGGGCAGAACCCCAGAGTGAGCAAACCATAGCTCTAGGGGCCTATTCCCTGGGGGCCCGCACGCCAGCTCCAAGGGCCCACCCCTGAGCGCCGAACCTTAACCCCTGGGGCCCCAACACCAGCTCCAGGGGCCCAACCCCTGGGAGTCCCAACACCAGCTACAGGGGCCCAACCCCAGAGCTCCCGAACCATAGCTCCATGCGGGGAAATGCTCTGTGCACTACCCTATGTGCCACACGGTGTCACTCTTGCTCCATGCAGGAAATGCTCTGGGCATTACCCTGCATGGCCACACAGTGTTACTGTTGCTCCATGCGTGAAATGCTCTGGGCATTACTGTGATGGAGTCGGGACTGTCTGTGTGGGGGATGGGAGAGCAAGGGGTGACATTAGGTCAGGGGCCCCAACACCAGCTCCAGCGGCCCAACCCCTGAGCGCCCGAACCATAGCTCCAGGGGCCTAACCCTGGGGGCCCCAACACCAGCTCCAAGGGCCCAACCCCTGGGGGCCCAAAACCAGCTCCAGGGGCCCAATCCCTGAGCGCGCCCGAACCATAGCTACAGGGGCCTAGCCCCTGGGGCCCCAACACCAGCTCCAGGGGCCCAACCCCTGGGGGCCCCAACACCAGCTCCAGGGTCCCAAACCCTTAGCGCCTGAACCATAGCTCCAGGGGCCTAATCCCTGAGGGCCCCAAAACCAGCTCCAGGGGCCCAACCCCTGAGCGCCCGAACCATTGCTCCAGGGGCCTAACCCCGGGGGCCCCAACCCGCTCCAGGGGCCCAACCCCTGGGGGCCCCAACACCAGCTCCAGGGGCCCAACCCCTGAGCGCCCGAACCATAGCTCCAGGGGCCTAAACCCTGGGGGGGCCCAACCACAGCTCCAGGGGCCCAAACCCTGCGAACCCCAACACAATCTCCAGGAACTCAAACCTGGGGGCCCCAACAGCAGCTCCAAGGGCCCCACCCCTGGGGGCCCCACCCTAGCTCCAGGGAACCAACCCCTGAGCGCCCGAACCATAGCTCCAGGGGTCCAACCCCTGAGTCCTGAACCATAGCTCCAAGGCCTAAAACCTGGGTCCCAACACCAGCTCCAGGGCCCAACCCCTGAGCCCCGAACCATAGCTTAGGGGCCTAAACCCGGGGGCCCACCCCAACTCCAGGGGCCAACCCCTGGGGCCCCAACACCAGCTCCAGGGGCCCAACCCCTGAGTGCCCGAACCATAGCTCCAGGGGCCTAAACCATGGGGGCCCAACCACAGCTCCAGGGGCCCAACCCAGAGCGCCCGAAACATAGCTCCAGGGCCCAATCCCTGGGGCCCAACACCAGCTCCAGGGCCCAACCGCTGGGGCCCTCCACCCCAGCTCCAGGGGCCCAACCCCTGAGCGCCCGAACCATAGCTCCAGGGGCCCAAACCCTGAGCGCCTGAACCATAGCTCCAGGGCCCTAACCCCTGGGTCCCCAACACCAGCTCCAGGGCCCAACCCCTTGGGGCCCAACACCAGCTCCAGGGGCCCAACCAATGAGCGGCCGAACCAAAGATCCAGGGGCTAACCCCTGGAGGCCCCAACCGCAGCTCCAGGGTCCCAACCACTGGAGGCCCCAAAACCAGCTCCAGGGTCCCAACCCCTGAGCGCCTGAACCATAGCTCCAGGGGCCTAACCCCTGGGTCCCCAACACAGCTGCAGGAGCCCAACCCCTGGGAGCCCCAACACCAGCTCCAGGGGCAGAACCCCAGAGTGAGCAAACCATAGCTCTAGGGGCCTATTCCCTGGGGGCCCGCACGCCAGCTCCAAGGGCCCAACCCCTGAGCGCCCGAACCTTAACCCCTGGGGCCCCAACACCAGCTCCAGGGGCCCAACCCCTGGGAGTCCCAACACCAGCTACAGGGGCCCAACCCCAGAGCTCCCGAACCATAGCTCCATGCGGGGAAATGCTCTGTGCACTACCCTATGTGGCACACGGTGTCACTCTTGCTCCATGCAGGAAATGCTCTGGGCATTACCCTGCATGGCCACACAGTGTTACTGTTGCTCCATGCGTGAAATGCTCTGGGCATTACTGTGATGGAGTCGGGACTGTCTGTGTGGGGGATGGGAGAGCAAGGGGTGACATTAGGTCAGGGGCCCCAACACCAGCTCCAGCGGCCCAACCCCTGAGCGCCCGAACCATAGCTCCAGGGGCCTAACCCCTGGGGGCCCCAACACCAGCTCCAAGGGCCCAACCCCTGGGGGCCCCAAAACCAGCTCCAGGGGCCCAATCCCTGAGCGCCCGAACCATAGCTACAGGGGCCTAGCCCCTGGGGCCCCAACACCAGCTCCAGGGGCCCAACCCCTGGGGGCCCCAACACCAGCTCCAGGGTCCCAAACCCTTAGCGCCTGAACCATAGCTCCAGGGGCCTAATCCCTGAGGGCCCCAACACCAGCTCCAGGGGCCCAACCCCTGAGCGCCCGAACCATAGCTATAGGGGCCTAACCCCGGGGGCCCCAACCCCACCTCCAGGGGCCCAACCCCTGGGGGCCCCAACACCAGCTCCAGGGGCCCAACCCCTGAGCGCCCGAACCATAGCTCCAGGGGCCTAAACCCTGGGGGGCCCAACCACAGCTCCAGGGGCCCAACCCCTGCGAACCCCAACACAATCTCCAGGAACTCAAAACCTGGGGGCCCCAACAGCAGCTCCAGGGGGCCCCACCCCTGGGGCCCTCGACCCTAGCTCCAGGGAACCAACCCTGAGCGCCCGAACCATAGCTCCAGGGGTCCAACCCCTGAGTGCCTGAACCATAGCTCCACGGGCCTAAAACCTGGGTCCCCAACACCAGCTCCAGGGGCCCAACCCCAGAGCGCCCGAAACATAGCTCCAGGGGCCCAATCCCTGGGGGCCCCAACACCAGCTCCAGGGGCCCAACCGCTGGGGCCCTCCACCCCAGCTCCAGGGGCCCAACCCCTGAGCGCCCGAACCATAGCTCCAGGGGCCCAACCCCTGAGCGCCTGAACCATAGCTCCAGGGCCCTAACCCCTGGGTCCCCAACACCAGCTCCAGGGGCCCACCCCTTGGGGCCCCAACACCAGCTCCAGGGGCCAACCAATGAGCGGCCGAACCAAAGATCCAGGGGCTAACCCCTGGAGGCCCCAACCGCAGCTCCAGGGTCCCAACCACTGGAGGCCCCAAAACCAGCTCCAGGGTCCCAACCCCTGAGCGCCTGAACCATAGCTCCAGGGGCCTAACCCCTGGGTCCCCAACACCAGCTGCAGGAGCCCAACCCCTGGGAGCCCCAACACCAGCTCCAGGGGCAGAACCCCAGAGTGAGCAAACCATAGCTCTAGGGGCTATTCCCTGGGGGCCGCACGCCAGCTCCAAGGGCCCAACCCCTGAGCGCCCGAACCTTAACCCCTGGGGCCCCAACACCAGCTCCAGGGGCCCAACCCCTGGGAGTCCCAACACCAGCTACAGGGGCCCAACCCCAGAGCTCCCGAACCATAGCTCCATGCGGGGAAATGCTCTGTGCACTACCCTATGTGGCCACACGGTGTCACTCTTGCTCCATGCAGGAAATGCTCTGGGCATTACCCTGCATGGCCACACAGTGTTACTGTTGCTCCATGCGTGAAATGCTCTGGGCATTACTGTGATGGAGTCGGGACTGTCTGTGTGGGGGATGGGAGAGCAAGGGGTGACATTAGGTCAGGGGCCCCAACACCAGCTCCAGCGGCCCAACCCCTGAGCGCCCGAACCATAGCTCCAGGGGCCTAACCCCTGGGGGCCCAACACCAGCTCAAGGGCCCAACCCCTGGGGGCCCCAAAACCAGCTCCAGGGGCCCAAACCCTGAGCGCCCTGAACCATAGCTCCAGGGGCCTACCCCTGGGGCCCCAAACACCAGCTCCAGGGGCCCAAACCCTGGGGGCCCCAACCCAGCTCCAGGGTCCCAACCCCTGAGCGCCCGAACCATAGCTCCAGGGGCCCAATCCCTGAGGGCCCCAACACCAGCTCCAGGGGCCCAACCCCTGAGCGCCCGAACCATAGCTCCAGGGGCCTAACCCTGGGCCCCAACACCAGCTCCAGGGGGCCAAACCCTGGGGGCCCCAACACCAGCTCCAGGGGCCCAACCCCTGGCGGCCCAACCGAACCATAGCTCCAGGGGCTAACCCCTGGAGGCCCCAACCGCAGCTCCAGGGTCCCAACCCTGGAGCCCCAAAACCAGCTCCAGGGTCCCAACCCTGAGCGCCCGAACCATAGCTCCAGGGGTCTAACCCCTGGGGCCCCAACACCAGCTCCAGGAGCCCAACCCTGGAGCCCCAACACCAGCTCCAGGGGCAAAACCCAGAGTGAGAACCATAGCTCCAGGGGCTAAACCCTGGGGGCCCAACACCAGCTCCAAGGGCCCAACCCTGAGCGCCCGAAAACTTAACCCCTGGGGCCCCAACACCAGCTCCAGGGGCCCAACCCCTGGGAGTCCCAACACCAGCTCCAGGGGCCAACCCCAGAGCTCCCGAACCATAGCTCCATGCGGGGGAAATGCTCTGTGCACTACCCTATGTGGCCACACGGTGTCACTCTGCTCCATGCAGGAAATGCTCTGGGCATTACCCTGCATGGCCACACAGGTTACTGTTGCTCATGCGTGAAATGCTCTGGGCATTACTGTGATGGAGTCGGGAACTGTCTGTGTGGGGGATGGGAGAGCAAGGGGGAATTAGGTCAGGGGCCCCAACACCAGCTCCAGGGCCCAACCCCTGAGCGCTCCGAACCATAGCTCCAGGGGCCTAACCCTGGGGGCCCCAACACCAGCTCCAAGGGCCCAACCCCTGGGGGCCCAAAACCAGCTCCAGGGGCCAATCCCTGAGCGCCCGAACCATAGCTACAGGGGCCTAGCCCCTGGGGCCCCAACACCAGCTCCAGGGGCCCAACCCCTGGGGGCCCCAACACCAGCTCCAGGGTCCCAACCCCTTAGCGCCTGAACCATAGCTCCAGGGGCCTAATCCCTGAGGGGCCCAAACACCAGCTCCAGGGCCCAACCCCTGGGGGCCCGAACCATAGCTATAGGGGCCTAACCCCCGGGGGGCCCAACCCCACCTCCCGGGGCCCAACCCTGGGGGCCCCAACACCAGCTCCAGGGGCCCAACCCCTGAGCGCCCGAACCATAGCTCCAGGGGCCTAAACCTGGGGCCCCCAACCACAGCTCCAGGGGCCCAACCCCTGCGAACCCCAACACAATCTCCAGGAACTCAAAACCTGGGGGCCCCAACACCAGCTCCAGGGGCCCCACCCTGGGGCCCTCGACCCTAGCTCCAGGGAACCAAACCCCTGAGCGCCCGAACCATAGCTCAGGGGTCCAACCCCTGAGTGCCTGAACCATAGCCACGGGCTAAAACCTGGGGCCCCAACACCAGCTCCACGGTCCCAACCCCTGAGCGCCCGAACCATAGCTCCAGGGGCCTAAACCCGGGGGCCCCAACCCCAGCTCCAGGGGCCCAACCCCTGGGGCCCCCAACACCAGCTCCAGGGGCCCAACCCCTGAGCGCCCGAACCATAGCTCCAGGGGCCTAAAACCTGGGGCCCAACCACAGCTCCAGGGGCCCAACCCCAGAGCGCCGAAACATAGCTCCAGGGGCCCAATCC
Source organism: Gopherus flavomarginatus (assembly GCF_025201925.1). NCBI lineage: Eukaryota > Metazoa > Chordata > Testudines > Testudinidae > Gopherus > Gopherus flavomarginatus. The sequence continues at coordinate 41,039 of NW_026115163.1, forward strand.
CTGGGGGCCCCAACACCAGCTCCAGGGGCCAACCGCTGGGGCCCTCCACCCCAGCTCCAGGGGCCCAACCCCTGAGCGCCCGAACCATAGCTCCAGGGGCCCAACCCCTGAGCGCCAGAAACATAGCTCCAGGGCCCTAAACCTGGGTCCCAACACCAGCTCCAGGGGCCCAACCCCTTGGGCCCCAACACCAGCTCCAGGGGCCCAACCAATGAGCGGCCGAACCAAAGATCCAGGGGCTAACCCTGGAGGCCCCAACCGCAGCTCCAGGGTCCCAACCACTGGAGGCCCCAAAACCAGCTCCAGGGTCCCAACCCTGAGCGCCTGAACCATAGCTCCAGGGGCCTAACCCCTGGGTCCCCAACACCAGCTGCAGGAGCCCAACCCCTGGGAGCCCCAACACCAGCTCCAGGGGCAGAACCCCAGAGTGAGCAAACCATAGCTCTAGGGGCCTATTCCCTGGGGGCCCGCACGCCAGCTCCAAGGGCCCAACCCCTGAGCGCCCGAACCTTAACCCCTGGGGCCCCAACACCAGCTCCAGGGGCCAACCCCTGGGAGTCCCAACACCAGCTACAGGGGCCCAACCCCAGAGCTCCCGAACCATAGCTCCATGCGGGGAAATGCTCTGTGCAATACCCTATGTGGCCACACGGTGTCACTCTTGCTCCATGCAGGAAATGCTCTGGGCATTACCCTGCATGGCCACACAGTGTTACTGTTGCTCCATGCGTGAAATGCTCTGGGCATTACTGTGATGGAGTCGGGACTGTCTGTGTGGGGGATGGGAGAGCAAGGGGTGACATTAGGTCAGGGGCCCCAACACCAGCTCCAGCGGCCCAACCCTGAGCGCCCGAACCATAGCTCCAGGGGCCTAAACCCCTGGGGGCCCCACACCAGCTCCAAGGGCCCAACCCCTGGGGGCCCAAAACCAGCTCCAGGGGCCCAATCCCTGAGCGCCCGAACCATAGCTACAGGGCCTAGCCCCTGGGGCCCCAACACCAGCTCCAGGGGCCCAACCCCTGGGGGCCCCAACACCAGCTCCAGGGTCCAAAACCTTAGCGCCTGAACCATAGCTCCAGGGGCCTAATCCCTGAGGGCCCCAACACCAGCTCCAGGGGCCCAACCCCTGAGCGCCCGAACCATAGCTATAGGGGCCTAACCCCCGGGGGCCCCAACCCCACCTCCAGGGGCCCAACCCCTGGGGGCCCCAACACCAGCTCCAGGGGCCCAACCCCTGAGCGCCCGAACCATAGCTCCAGGGGCCTAAACCCTGGGGGGCCCAACCACAGCTCCAGGGGCCCAACCCCTGCGAACCCAACACAATCTCCAGGAACTCAAAACTGGGGGCCCCAACAGCAGCTCCAGGGGCCCCACCCCTGGGGCCCTCGACCCTAGCTCCAGGGAACCAACCCCTGAGCGCCCGAACCATAGCTCCAGGGGTCCAACCCCTGAGTGCCTGAACCATAGCTCCACGGGCCTAAAACCTGGGTCCCAACACCAGCTCCAGGGGCCCAACCCCAGAGCGCCCGAACCATAGCTCCAGGGGCCCAATCCCTGGGGGCCCCAACACCAGCTCCAGGGGCCCAACCGCTGGGGCCCTCCACCCCAGCTCCAGGGGCCCAACCCCTGAGCGCCCGAACCATAGCTCCAGGGGCCCAACCCCTGAGCGCCTGAACCATAGCTCCAGGGCCTAACCCCTGGGTCCCCAACACCAGCTCCAGGGTCCCAACCCCTTGGGGCCCCAACACCAGCTCCAGGGGCCCAACCAATGAGCGGCCGAACCAAAGATCCAGGGGCTAACCCCTGGAGGCCCCAACCGCAGCTCCAGGGTCCCAACCACTGGAGGCCCCAAAACCAGCTCCAGGGTCCCAACCCCTGAGCGCCTGAACCATAGCTCCAGGGGCCTAACCCTGGGTCCCCAACACCAGCTGCAGGAGCCCAACCCCTGGGAGCCCCAACACCAGCTCCAGGGGCAGAACCCCAGAGTGAGCAAACCATAGCTCTAGGGGCCTATTCCCTGGGGGCCCGCACGCCAGCTCCAAGGGCCCACCCCTGAGCGCCCCGAACCTTAACCCCTGGGGCCCCAACACCAGCTCCAGGGGCCCAACCCCTGGGAGTCCCAACACCAGCTACAGGGGCCAAACCCAGAGCTCCGAACCATAGCTCCATGCGGGGGAAATGCTCTGTGCACTACCCTATGTGGCCACACGGTGTCACTCTTGCTCCATGCAGGAAATGCTCTGGGCATTACCCTGCATGGCCACACAGTGTTACTGTTGCTCCATGCGTGAAATGCTCTGGGCATTACTGTGATGGAGTCGGGACTGTCTGTGTGGGGGATGGGAGAGCAAGGGGTGACATTAGGTCAGGGGCCCCAACACCAGCTCCAGCGGCCCAACCCCCTGAGCGCCCCGAACCATAGCTCCAGGGGCCTAACCCTGGGGGCCCCAACACCAGCTCCAAGGGCCCAACCCCTGGGGGCCCCAAAACCAGCTCCAGGGTCCCAAACCCTAGCGCTGAACCATTAGCTACAGGGGCCAAATCCCTTGGGGCCCCAACAACCAGCTCCAGGGGCCAACCATGGGGCCCTCGACCATAGCTCCAGGGGCCAAACCCCTGAGCGCCGAACAATAGCTCCAGGGGCCCAACCCCGAGTGCCTCCGAACCATAGCTCCAGGGGCCCAACCTGGGTCCCCCAAACACCAGCTCCAGGGGCCCAACCCCAGAGCGCCCGAAACCATAGCTCCAGGGGCCCAATCCCTGGGGCCCCAACACCAGCTCCAGGGCCCAACCGCTGGGGCCCTCCACCCCAGCTCCAGGGGCCCAACCCCTGAGCGCCCGAACCATAGCTCCAGGGGCCCAACCCTGAGCGCCTGAACCATAGCTCCAGGGCCCTAACCCTGGGTCCCCAACACCAGCTCCAGGGGCCCAACCCCTTGGGGCCCAACACCAGCTCCAGGGGCCCAACCAATGAGCGGCCGAACCAAAGATCCAGGGGCTAACCCTGGAGGCCCCAACCGCAGCTCCAGGGTCCCAACCACTGGAGGCCCAAAACCAGCTCCAGGGTCCCAACCCTGAGCGCCTGAACATAGCTCCAGGGGCCTAACCCCTGGTCCCAACACCAGCTGCAGGAGCCCAACCCCTGGGAGCCCAACACCAGCTCCAGGGGCAGAACCCCAGAGTGAGCAAACCATAGCTCTAGGGGCCTATTCCCTGGGGCCCGCACGCCAGCTCCAAGGGCCCAAACCCTGAGCGCCCGAACCTTAACCCCTGGGGCCCCAACACCAGCTCCAGGGGCCCAACCCCTGGGAGTCCCAACACCAGCTACAGGGGCCCAACCCCAGAGCTCCCGAACCATAGCTCCATGCGGGAAATGCTCTGTGCCACTACCCTATGTGGCCACCCCGGTGGTCACTCTTGCTCCATGCAGGAAATGCTCTGGGCATTACCCTGCATGGCCACACAGTGTTACTGTTGCTCCATGCGTGAAATGCTCTGGGCATTACTGTGATGGAGTCGGGACTGTCTGTGGTGGGGGACTGGCGAGAGCAAGGGGTGACATTAGGTCAGGGGCCCCAACACCAGCTCCAGCGGCCCAACCCCTGAGCGCCCGCCGAACCATAGCTCAGGGGCCTAACCCCTGGGGGCCCCAACACCAGCTCCAAGGGCCCAACCCCTGGGGGCCCCCAAAACCAGCTCCAGGGGCCCCAATCCCTGAGCGCCGAACCATAGCTACAGGGGCCTAGCCCCTGGGGCCCCAACACCAGCTCCAGGGGCCCAACCCCTGGGGGCACCAACACCAGCTCCAGGGTCCCAAACCCTTAGCGCCTGAACCATAGCTCCAGGGGCCCTAATCCCTGAGGGCCCCAACACCAGCTCCAGGGGCCCAACCCCTGAGCGCCCGAACCATAGCTATAGGGGCCTAACCCCCGGGGGCCCCAACCCCACCTCCAGGGGCCCAACCCCTGGGGGCCCCCCACACCAGCTCCAGGGGCCCAACCCTGAGCGCCCGAACCATAGCTCCAGGGGCCTAAACCCTGGGGGGCCCAACCACAGCTCCAGGGGCCCAAACCCTGCGAACCCCAACACAATCTCCAGGAACTCAAAACCTGGGGCCCCAACAGCAGCTCCAGGGGCCCCACCCCTGGGGCCCTCGACCCTAGCTCCAGGGAACCAACCCTGAGCGCCCGAACCATAGCTCCAGGGGTCCAACCCCTGAGTGCCTTGAACCATAGCTTCCACGGGCCTAAAACCTGGGTCCCCCAAACACCAGCTCCAGGGGCCCAACCCCATGAGCGCCCGAACCATAGCTCCTAGGGGCCCTAACCCCTGGGGGCCCCAACCCACCTCCAGGGGCCCAACCCCTGGGGGCCCCAACACCAGCTCCAGGGGCCCAACCCCTGAGCGCCCGAACCATAGCTCCAGGGGCTAAACCCCGGGGGGCCCAACCACAGCTCCAGGGGCCCAACCCCTGCGAACCCCAACACAATCTCCAGGAACTCAAAACCTGGGGGGCCCCAACAGCAGCTCCAGGGGCCCCACCCTGGGGCCTCGACCCTAGCTCCAGGGAACCAACCCCTGAGCGCCCGAACCTAGCTCCAGGGTCCAAACCCTGAGTGCCTGAACCATAGCTCCAGGGGCCTAAAACCTGGGTCCCAACACCAGCTCCAGGGGCCCAACCCAGAGCGCCCGAAACATAGCTCCAGGGGCCCAACCCTGGGGGCCCCAAAACCAGCTCCAGGGGCCCAACCCCTGGGGCCCTCCACCCAGCTCCAGGGGCCCAACCCCTGAGCGCTCCGAAACCAAGCTCCAGGGGCCACCCCCTGAGCGCCTGAAACCAAGCTCCAGGGCCAACCCCTGGGTCCCCAACACCAGCTCCAGGGGCCCAACCCTTGGGGCCCCAACACCAGCTCAGGGGCCCAAACCAGATGAGCGGCCGAACCAAGATCCAGGGGCCCAACCCCTGAGGCCCCCAACCGCAGCTCCAGGGGCCAACCACTGGAGGCCCCAAAAACCAGCTCCAGGGCCCAACCCCTGGGGGCCTGAAACATAGCTCCAGGGGGCCTAACCCCTGGGGTCCCCAAACCAGCTCAGGGGCCCAACCCCTGGGAGCCCCAACACCAGCTCCAGGGGCCCAACCCCTGGGGGCCCCCACACCAGCCTCCAGGGTCCCAAACCCTTAGCGCCTGAACCATAGCTCCAGGGGCCTAATCCCTGAGGGCCCCAACACCAGCTCCAGGGGCCCAACCCCTGAGCGCCCGAACCATAGCTATAGGGGCCTAACCCCCGGGGGCCCCAAACCCCACCTCCAGGGGCCCAACCCCTGGGGGCCCCAACACCAGCTCCAGGGGCCCAACCCCTGAGCGCCCGAACCATAGCTCCAGGGGCCTAAAACCTGGGGGCCCAGCAACCCTACAGCTCCAGGGGCCCAACCCCTGCGAACCCCCAACACAATCTCCAGGAACTCAAAACCTGGGGGCCCCAACAGCAGCTCCAGTGGGCCCCACCCCTGGGGCCCTCGACCCTCCTAGCTCCAGGGAACCAACCCCTGAGCGCCCGAACCATAGCTCCAGGGGTCCAACCCCTGAGTGCCTGAACCATAGCTCCAGGGCCTAAAACCTGGTGTCCCCAACACCAGCTCCAGGGGCCCAACCCCAGAGCCCCGAAACATAGCTCCAGGGGCCCAATCCCCCTGGGGGCCCCAACACCAGCTCCAGGGGCCCAACCGCTGGGGCCCATCCACCCCAGCTCCAGGGGCCCAACCCCTGAGGCTCCGAACACATAGCTCCAGGGGCCCAACCCCTGAGCGCCTGAACCATAGCTCCAGGGCCCTAACCCCTGGGTCCCCTCAACACCAGCTCCAGGGGCCCAACCCCCTGGGGCCCCAACACCAGCTCCAGGGGCCCCAACCAATGAGCGGCCCGAACCAAAGATCCAGGGGCTAACCCCTGGAGGCCCCAACCGCAGCTCCAGGGTTCCCAACCACTGGAGGCCCAAAACCAGCTCCAGGGTCCCAACCCCATGAGCGCGCTGAACCATAGCTCCAGGGGCCTAACCCCTGGGTCCCCAACACCAGCTGCAGGAGCCCCAACCCCTGGGAGCCCCAACACCAGCTCCAGGGGCAGAACCCCAGAGTGAGCAACCATAGCTCTAGGGGCCTATTCCTGGGGGCCCGCACGCCAGCTCCAAGGGCCCCAACCCCTGAGCGCCCGAACCTTAACCCCTGGGGCCCCAACACCAGCTCCAGGGGCCCAACCCCTGGGTGTCCCAACACCAGCTACAGGGGCCCAAACCCCAGAGCTCCCGAACCATAGCTCCATGCGGGGAAATGCTCTGTGCACTACCCTATGTGGCCACACGGTGTCACTCTTGCTCCATGCAGGAAATGCTCTGGGCATACCCTGCATCGGCCACACAGTGTTACTGTTGCTCCCATGGGTGAAATGCTCATGGCATTACTGTGATGGAGTCGGGACTGTCTGACCTGTGGGGGACTGGGAGAGCAAGGGGTGACATTAGGTCAGGGGCCCCCAACACCAGCTCCAGCGGCCCAACCCCTGAGCGCCCGAACCATAGCTCCAGGGGCCTAACCCCTGGGGGCCCCAACACCAGCTCCAAGGGCCCAACCCCTGGGGGCCCCAAAACCAGCTCCAGGGGCCCAATCCCTGAGCGCCCGAACCATAGCTACAGGGGCCTAGCCCCTGGGGCCCCAAACACCAGCTCCAGGGGCCCAACCCCTGGGGGCCCCAACACCAGCTCCAGGGTCCCCAAAACCCTTAGCGACCTGAACCATAGCTCCAGGGGCATAATCCCTGAGGGCCCCAACACCAGCTCCAGCGGGCCCAACCCCTGAGCGCTCGAACCATAGCTATAGGGGCCTAACCCCCGGGGGCCCCAACCCCACCTCCAGGGGCCCAACCCCTGGGGGCCCCAACACCAGCTCCAGGGGCCCAACCCCTGAGCGCCCGAACCATAGCTCCAGGGGCCTAAACCCTGGGGGGCCCAACCACAGCTCCAGGGGCCCAACCCCTGCGAACCCCAACACAATCTCCAGGAACTCAAAACCTGGGGGCCCCAACAGCAGCTCCAGGGCCCCACCCCTGGGGCCCTCGACCCTAGCTCCAGGGAACCAACCCCTGAGCGCCCGAACCATAGCTCCAGGGGTCCAACCCCTGAGTGCCTGAACCATAGCTCCACGGGCCTAAAACCTGGGTCCCCAACACCAGCTCCAGGGGCCCAACCCAGAGCGCCCGAAACATAGCTCCAGGGGCCCAATCCCTGGGGGCCCAACACCAGCTCCAGGGGCCCAACCGCTGGGGCCCTCCACCCCAGCTCCAGGGGCCCAACCCTGAGCGCCCGAACCATAGCTCCAGGGCCCAACCCCTGAGCGCCTGAACCATATGCTCCAGGGCCCTTAACCCCTGGGTCCCCAACACCAGCTCCAGGGGCCCAACCCCTTGGGGCCCCAACACCAGCTCCAGTGGCCCAACCAATGAGCGGCCGAACCAAAGAATCAGGGGCTAACCCCTGGAGGGCCAACCGCAGCTCCAGGGTCCAACCACTGGAGGCCCAAAACCAGCTCCAGGGTCCCAACCCCTGAGCGCCTGAACCATAGCTCCAGGGGCCTAACCCCTGGGTCCCCAACACCAGCTGCAGGAGCCCAACCCCTGGGAGCCCAACACCAGCTCCAGGGGCAGAACCCAGAGTGAGCAAACCATAGCTCTAGGGGCCTATTCCCTGGGGGCCCGCACGCCAGCTCCAAGGGCCCAACCCTGAGCGCCCGAACCTTAACCCCTGGGGCCCCAACACCAGCTCCAGGGGCCCAACCCCTGGGAGTCCCAAAACCAGCTACAGGGGCCCAACCCCGGAGCTCCCGAACCATAGCTCCAGGGGCCCAACCCCTGGGGGCCCCAACACCAGCTCCAGGGGCCCAACCCCTGAGCGCCCGAACCATAGCTCCAGGGGCCTAAACCCTGGGGGGCCCAACCACAGCTCCAGGGGCCCAACCCCTGCGAACCCCAACACAATCTCCAGGGGCCCAACCCCTGGGGGCCCCAACAGCAGCTCCAGGGGCCCAACCCCTGGGCCCCGACCCTAGCTCCAGGGCCCAACCCTGAGCGCCCGAACCATAGCTCCAGGGGTCCAACCCCTGAGGTGCCTGAACCATAGCTCCAGGGGCCTAAACCCTGGGGCCCCAACACCAGCTCCAGGGGCCCAACCCCTGAGCGCCCGAACCATAGCTATAGGGGCCTAACCCCGGGGGCCCCAACCCACCTCCAGGGACCAACCCCTGGGGGCCCCAACACCAGCTCCAGGGGCCCAACCCTGAGCGCCCGAACCATAGCTCCAGGGGCCTAAACCCTGGGGGCCCAACCACAGCTCCAGGGGCCCAACCCCTGCGAACCCCAACACAATCTCCAGGAACTCAAAACCTTGGGGCCCCAACAGCAGCTCCAGGGGCCCCACCCCTGGGGCCCTCGACCCTAGCTCCAGGGAACCAACCCCTGAGCGCCCGAACCATAGCTCCAGGGGTCCAACCCCTGAGTGCCTGAACCATAGCTCCACGGGCCTAAAACCTGGGTCCCCAACACCAGCTCCAGGGGCCCAACCCCTGAGCGCCCGAAACATAGCTCCAGGGGCCCAATCCCTGGGGGCCCCAACACCAGCTCCAGGGGCCCCACCCGCTGGGGCCCTCCACCCCAGCTCCAGGGGCCCAACCCCTGAGCGCCCGAACCATAGCTCCAGGGGCCCAACCCCTGAGCGCCTGAACCATAGCTCCAGGGCCCTAACCCCTGGGTCCCCAACACCAGCTCCAGGGGCCCAACCCCTTGGGCCCCAACACCAGCTCCAGGGGCCCAACCAATGAGCGGCCGAACCAAAGATCCAGGGGCTAACCCCTGGAGGCCCCAACCGCAGCTCCAGGGTCCCAACCACTGGAGGCCCCAAAACCAGCTCCAGGGTCCCAACCCCTGAGCGCCTGAACCATAGCTCCAGGGGCCTAACCCCTGGGTCCCCAACACCAGCTGCAGGAGCCCAACCCCTGGGGGCCCCAACACCAGCTCCAGGGGCCCAACCCCTGGGGGCCCCAACACCAGCTCCAGGGGCCCAATCCCTGAGCGCCCGAACCATAGCTCCAGGGCCCTAACCCCTGGGGGCCCCAACACCAGCTCCAGGGGCCCAACACCTGAGCGCCCGAACCATAGCTACAGGGCCTAACCCCGGGGGCCCAACCCCAGCTCCAGGGGCCCAACCCCTGGGGGCCCCAACACCAGCTCCAGGGGCCCAACCCCTGAGCGCCCGAACCATAGCTCCAGGGGCCTAAACCCTGGGGGGCCCAACCACAGCTCCAGGGGCCCAACCCCTGGGAACCCCAACACATCTCCAGGAACTCAAACCTGGGGGCCCCAACAGCAGCTCCAGGGGCCCCACCCTGGGGCCCTCGACCCAGCTCCAGGGAACCAACCCTGAGCCCCCGAACCATAGCTCCAGGGGTCCAACCCCTGAGGCCTGAACCATAGCTCCAGGGGCCTAAACCTGGGGTCCCCAACACCAGCTCCAGGGGCCCAACCCCTGAGCGCCCGAACCATAGCTCCAGGGGCCTAACCCCTGGGGGCCCAAACCCAGCTCCAGGGGCCCAACCCCTGGGGGCCCCAACCCCAGCTCCAGGGGCCCAACCCCTGAGGGCCCAACACCAGCTCCAGGGGCCCAACCCCTGAGCGCCCGAACCATAGCTCCAGGGGCCTAACCCCTGGGGGCCCAACACCAGCTCCAGGGGCCCAACCCCTGGGGCCCCAACCCAGCTCCAGGGGCCCAACCCCTGAGCGCCCGAACCATAGCTCCAGGGGCCCAACCCCTGGGGGCCCGAACCACCTCCAGGGGCCCAACCCCTGGGGCCCCAACACCAGCTCCAGGGGCCCAACCCCTGAGGGCCCCAACACCAGCTCCAGGGGCCCAACCCCTGAGCGCCCGAACCATAGCTCCAGGGCCTAACCCCTGGGGCCCCAACACCAGCTCCAGGGGCCCAACCCCTTGGGGCCCCAACACCAGCTCCAGGGGCCCAACCAATGAGCGGCCGAACCAAAGATCCAGGGGCTAACCCCTGGAGGCCCCAACCGCAGCTCCAGGGTCCCAACCACTGGAGGCCCCAAAACCAGCTCCAGGGTCCCAACCCTGAGCGCCTGAACCATAGCTCCAGGGGCCTAACCCCTGGGTCCCCAACACCAGCTGCAGGAGCCCAACCCCTGGGAGCCCCAACACCAGCTCCAGGGGCAGAACCCCAGAGTGAGCAAACCATAGCTCTAGGGGCCTATTCCCTGGGGGCCCGCACGCCAGCTCCAAGGGCCCAACCCCTGAGCGCCCGAACCTTAACCCCTGGGGCCCCAACACCAGCTCCAGGGGCCCAACCCCTGGGAGTCCCAACCCCAGCTACAGGGGCCCAACCCCAGAGCTCCCGAACCATAGCTCCATGCGGGGAAATGCTCTGTGCCTACCCTATGTGGCCACACGGTGTCACTCTTGCTCCATGCAGGAAATGCTCTGGGCATTACCCTGCATGGCCACACAGTGTTACTGTTGCTCCATGCGTGAAATGCTCTGGGCATTACTGTGATGGAGTCGGGACTGTCTGTGTGGGGGATGGGAGAGCAAGGGGTGACATTAGGTCAGGGGCCCAACACCAGCTCCAGCGGCCCAACCCCTGAGCGCCCGAACCATAGCTCCAGGGGCCTAACCCCTGGGGGCCCCAACACCAGCTCCAAGGGCCCAACCCCTGGGGGCCCCAAAACCAGCTCCAGGGGCCCAATCCCTGAGCGCCCGAACCATAGCTACAGGGGCCTAGCCCCTGGGGCCCCAACACCAGCTCCAGGGCCCAACCCCTGGGGGCCCCAACACCAGCTCCAGGGTCCCAAACCCTTAGCGCCTGAACCATAGCTCAGGGGCCTAATCCCTGAGGGCCCCAACACCAGCTCCAGGGGCCCAACCCCTGAGCGCCCGAACCATAGCTATAGGGGCCTAACCCCCGGGGGCCCCAACCCCACCTCCAGGGGCCCAACCCCTGGGGGCCCCAACACCAGCTCCAGGGGCCCAACCCTGAGCGCCCGAACCATAGCTCCAGGGGCCTAAACCCTGGGGGGCCCAACCACAGCTCCAGGGGCCCAACCCCTGCGAACCCCAACACAATCTCCAGGAACTCAAAACCTGGGGGCCCCAACAGCAGCTCCAGGGGCCCCACCCCTGGGGCCCTCGACCCTAGCTCCAGGGAACCAACCCCTGAGCGCCCGAACCATAGCTCCAGGGGTCCAACCCCTGAGTGCCTGAACCATAGCTCCACGGGCCTAAAACCTGGGTCCCCCAACACCAGCTCCAGGGGCCCAACCCCAGAGCGCCCGAACCATAGCTCCAGGGGCCTAACCCCTGGGGCCCCAACACCAGCTCCAGGGGCCCAACCGCTGGGGCCATCCCACCCCAGCTCCAGGGGCCCAACCCCTGAGCGCCCGAACCATAGCTCCAGGGGCCCAACCCCTGAGCGCCCGAACCATAGCTCCAGGGGCCTAACCCCTGGGGGCCCCAACACCAGCTCCAGGGGCCCAACCCCTGGGGCCCCAACACCAGCTCCAGGGGCCCAACCCTGAGCGCCCGAACCATAGCTCCAGGGGCCTAACCCCTGGGGCCCCAACACCAGCTCCAGGACCCAACCCTTGGGGCCCCAACACCAGCTCCAGGGGCCCAACCCCTGAGCGCCGAACCATAGCTCCAGGGGCTAACCCCTGGGGCCCAACCCAGCTCCAGGGCCCAACCCCTGGAGGCCCAAAACCAGCTCCAGGGGCCCAACCCCTGAGCGCCTGAACCATAGCTCCAGGGGCCTAACCCCTGGGGCCCCAACACCAGCTCCAGGGCCCAACCCCTGGGAGCCCCAACACCAGCTCCAGGGCCCAACCCCAGAGTGAGCAAACCATAGCTCCAGGGGCCTAACCCCTGGGGGCCCCACACCAGCTCCAGGGGCCCAACCCCTGAGCACCCGAACCTTAACCCCTGGGGCCCAACACCAGCTCCAGGGGCCCCACCCCTGGAGCCCTCGACCCTAGCTCCAGGGAACCAACCCCTGAGCGCCCGAACCATAGCTCCAGGGGTCCAACCCCTGAGTGCCTGAACCATAGCTCCACGGGCCTAAAACCTGGGTCCCCAACACCAGCTCCAGGGCCCAACCCCTGAGTGCCTGAACCATAGCTCCAGGGGCCCAACCCCTGGGGCCCCCAACACCAGCTCCAGGGGCCCAACCGCTGGGGCCCTCCACCCCAGCTCCAGGGGCCCAACCCCTGAGCGCCCGAACCATAGCTCCAGGGGCCCAACCCCTGAGCGCCCGAACCATAGCTCCAGGGCCCAACCCCTGGGGGCCCCAACACCAGCTCCAGGGGCCCAACCCCTGAGCGCCCGAACCAAAGCTCCAGGGTCCCAACCACTGGAGGCCCCAAAACCAGCTCCAGGGTCCCAACCCCTGAGCGCCTGAACCATAGCTCCAGGGGCCTAACCCCTGGGTCCCCAACACCAGCTGCAGGAGCCCAACCCCTGGGAGCCCCAACACCAGCTCCAGGGGCAGAACCCCAGAGTGAGCAAACCATAGCTCTAGGGGCCTATTCCCTGGGGGCCCGCACGCCAGCTCCAAGGGCCCAACCCCTGAGCGCCCGAACCTTAACCCCTGGGGCCCCAACACCAGCTCCAGGGGCCCAACCCCTGGGAGTCCCAACACCAGCTACAGGGGCCCAACCCCAGAGCTCCCGAACCATAGCTCCATGCGGGGAAATGCTCTGTGCACTACCCTATGTGGCCACACGGTGTCACTCTTGCTCCATGCAGACAAATGCTCTGGGCATTACCCTGCATGGCCACACAGTGTTACTGTTGCTCCATGCGTGAAATGCTCTGGGCATTACTGTGATGGAGTCGGGACTGTCTGTGTGGGGGATGGGAGAGCAAGGGGTGACATTAGGTCAGGGGCCCCAACACCAGCTCCAGCGGCCCAACCCCTGAGCGCCCGAACCATAGCTCCAGGGGCCTAACCCCTGGGGGCCCCAACACCAGCTCCAAGGGCCTAACCCCTGGGGGCCCCAAAACCAGCTCCAGGGGCCCAATCCCTGAGCGCCCGAACCATAGCTACAGGGGCCTAGCCCCTGGGGCCCCAACACCAGCTCCAGGGGCCCAACCCTGGGGGCCCAACACCAGCTCCAGGGTCCCAAACCCTTAGCGCCTGAACCATAGCTCCAGGGGCCTAATCCCTGAGGGCCCCAACACCAGCTCCAGGGGCCCAACCCCTGAGCGCCCGAACCATAGCTATAGGGGCCTAACCCCCGGGGGCCCCAACCCCACCTCCAGGGGCCCAACCCCTGGGGCCCCAACACCAGCTCCAGGGGCCCAACCCCTGAGCGCCCGAACCATAGCTCCAGGGGCCTAAACCCTGGGGGGCCCAACCACAGCTCCAGGGGCCCAACCCCTGCGAACCCCAACACAATCTCCAGGAACTCAAAACCTGGGGGCCCCAACAGCAGCTCCAGGGGCCCCACCCCTGGGGCCCTCGACCCTAGCTCCAGGGAACCAACCCCTGAGCGCCCGAACCATAGCTCCAGGGGTCCAACCCCTGAGTGCCTGAACCATAGCTCCACGGGCCTAAAACCTGGGTCCCCAACACCAGCTCCAGGGGCCCAACCCCAGAGCGCCCGAAACATAGCTCCAGGGGCCCAATCCCTGGGGGCCCCAACACCAGCTCCAGGGGCCCAACCCCTGGGGGCCCAAACCCCAGCTCCAGGGGCCCAACCCCTGAGCGCCCGAACCATAGCTCCAGGGCCCTAACCCCTGGGGCCCCAACACCAGCTCCAGGGGCCCAACCCCTTGGGGCCCCAACACCAGCTCCAGGGGCCCAACCAATGAGCGGCCGAACCAAAGATCCAGGGGCTAACCCCTGGAGGCCCCAACCGCAGCTCCAGGGTCCCAACCACTGGAGGCCCCAAAACCAGCTCCAGGGTCCCAACCCCTGAGCGCCTGAACCATAGCTCCAGGGGCCTAACCCCTGGGTCCCCAACACCAGCTGCAGGAGCCCAACCCCTGGGAGCCCCAACACCAGCTCCAGGGGCAGAACCCCAGAGTGAGCAAACATAGCTCTAGGGGCCTATTCCCTGGGGGCCGCACGCCAGCTCCAAGGGCCCAACCCCTGAGCGCCCGAACCTTAACCCCTGGGGCCCCAACACCAGCTCCAGGGGCCCAACCCCTGGGGCCCCAACACCAGCTACAGGGGCCCAACCCCAGAGCGCCCGAACCATAGCTCCAGGGGCCTAACCCCTGGGGGCCCCAACACCAGCTCCAAGGGCCCAACCCCTGGGGGCCCCAAAACCAGCTCCAGGGGCCCATCCCTGAGCGCCCGAACCATAGCTACAGGGGCCTAACCCCTGGGGCCCCAACACCAGCTCCAGGGGCCCAACCCTGGGGCCCCAACACCAGCTCCAGGGCCCAACCCCTGAGCGGCCGAACCAAAGCTCCAGGGGCTAACCCCTGGAGGCCCCAACCGCAGCTCCAGGGGCCAACCCCTGGAGGCCCCAACACCAGCTCCAGGGGCCCAACCCCTGAGCGCCCGAACCATAGCTCCAGGGGTCCAACCCCTGAGTGCCTGAACCATAGCTCCACGGGCCTAAAACCTGGGGCCCCAACACCAGCTCCAGGGGCCCAACCCCTGAGCGCCCGAACCATAGCTCCAGGGGCCTAAACCCTGGGGGCCCAACCCCCTCCAGGGGCCCAACCCCTGGGGGCCCCAACACCAGCTCCAGGGGCCCAACCCCTGAGCGCCCGAACCATAGCTCCAGGGGCCTAAACCCTGGGGGGCCAACCACAGCTCCAGGGGCCCAACCCCTGCGAACCCCAACACAATCTCCAGGAACTCAAAACCTGGGGGCCCCAACAGCAGCTCCAGGGGCCCCACCCCTGGGGCCCTCGACCCTAGCTCCAGGGAACCAACCCCTGAGCGCCCGAACCATAGCTCCAGGGGTCCAACCCCTGAGTGCCTGAACCATAGCTCCACGGGCCTAAAACCTGGGTCCCCAACACCAGCTCCAGGGGCCCAACCCCAGAGCGCCAGAACCATAGCTCCAGGGGCCTAACCCCTGGGGGCCCAACACCAGCTCCAGGGGCCCAACCGCTGGGGCCCTCCACCCCAGCTCCAGGGGCCCAACCCCTGAGCGCCCGAACCATAGCTCCAGGGGCCCAACCCTGAGCGCCCCAACCATAGCTCCAGGGGCCAACCCCTGGGGCCCCAACACCAGCTCCAGGGCCCAACCCCTGGGGGCCCAAACCAGCTCCAGGGGCCCAACCCCTGAGCGCCCGAACCATAGCTCCAGGGGCCTACCCCTGGGTCCCCAACACCAGCTCCAGGGGCCCAACCCCTTGGGGCCCCAACACCAGCTCCAGGGGCCCAACCAATGAGCGGCCGAACCAAAGATCCAGGGGCTAACCCCTGGAGGCCCCAACCGCAGCTCCAGGGTCCCAACCACTGGAGGCCCCAAAACCAGCTCCAGGGTCCCAACCCCTGAGCGCCTGAACCATAGCTCCAGGGGCCTAACCCCTGGGTCCCCAACACCAGCTGCAGGAGCCCAACCCCTGGGAGCCCCAACACCAGCTCCAGGGGCAGAACCCCAGAGTGAGCAAACCATAGCTCTAGGGGCCTATTCCCTGGGGGCCCGCACGCCAGCTCCAAGGGCCCAACCCCCGAGCGCCCGAACCTTAACCCCTGGGGCCCCAACACCAGCTCCAGGGGCCCAACCCCTGGGAGTCCCAACACCAGCTACAGGGGCCCAACCCCAGAGCTCCCGAACCATAGCTCCATGCGGGGAAATGCTCTGTGCACTACCCTATGTGGCCACACGGTGTCACTCTTGCTCCATGCAGGAAATGCTCTGGGCATTACCCTGCATGGCCACACAGTGTTACTGTTGCTCCATGCGTGAAATGCTCTGGGCATTACTGTGATGGAGTCGGGACTGTCTGTGTGGGGGATGGGAGAGCAAGGGGTGACATTAGGTCAGGGGCCCCAACACCAGCTCCAGCGGCCCAACCCCTGAGCGCCCGAACCATAGCTCCAGGGCCTAACCCCTGGGGGCCCCAACACCAGCTCCAGGGGCCCAACCCCTGGGGGCCCCAAACCAGCTCCAGGGGCCCAATCCCTGAGCGCCCGAACCATAGCTACAGGGGCCTAGCCCCTGGGGCCCCAACACCAGCTCCAGGGGCCCAACCCCTGGGGGCCCCAACACCAGCTCCAGGGTCCCAAACCCTTAGCGCCTGAACCATAGCTCCACGGGCCTAAAACCTGGGTCCCCAACACCAGCTCCAGGGGCCCAACCCCTGAGCGCCCGAACCATAGCTATAGGGGCCTAACCCCCGGGGCCCCAACCCCACCTCCAGGGGCCCAACCCCTGGGGCCCCAACCCCAGCTCCAGGGGCCCAACCCCTGAGCGCCCGAACCATAGCTCCAGGGGCCAACCCCTGGGGGCCCAACCACAGCTCCAGGGCCCAACCCTGGGTCCCCAACACCAGCTCCAGGGGCCCAACCCCTGAGCGCCCGAACCATAGCTCCAGGGCCTAACCCTCTGGGGCCCCAACCACCTCCAGGGGCCCAACCCTGGGGGCCCCAACACCAGCTCCAGGGGCCCAACCCCTGAGCGCCCGAACCATAGCTCCAGGGCCTAAACCCTGGGGGCCCAACCACAGCTCCAGGGGCCCAACCCCTGAGCCCCAACACAATCTCCAGGGCCTCAAAACCTGGGGCCCCAACAGCAGCTCCAGGGGCCCCAACCCCTGGGGCCCTCAACCCTAGCTCCAGGAACCAACCCCTGAGCGCCCGAACCATAGCTCCAGGGGTCCAACCCCTGAGGGCCTGAACCATACACGCTCCAGGGCCCTAAACCTGGTCCCCAACCCAGCTCCAGGGGCCCAACCCTGAGCGCCCGAACCATAGCTCCAGGGGCCTAACCCCCGGGGCCCCAACCCAGCTCCAGGGGCCCAACCCCTGGGGGCCCCAACACCAGCTCCAGGGGCCCAACCCCTGAGCGCCCGAACCATAGCTCCAGGGCCTAAACCCTGGGGGCCCAACCACAGCTCCAGGGCCCAACCCCTGCGAACCCCAACACAAGCTCCAGGAACCAAAACCTGGGGGCCCAACACCAGCTCCAGGGCCCACCCCTGGGGCCCTCCGACCCTAGCTCCAGGGAACCAACCCCAGAGCGCCCGAACCATAGCTCCAGGGTCCAACCCCTGAGTGCCTGAACCATAGCTCCAGGGCCTAAAACCTGGGTCCCCAACACCAGCTCCAGGGGCCCAACCCGAGCGCCCAAACATAGCTCCAGGGGCAGGGGCCCAACCCCTGGGGGCCCAAACACCAGCTCCAGGGGCCCAACCCTGGGGCCCAACAACCAGCTCCAGGGGCCCAACCCCTGAGCGGCCAAAACCATAGCTCCAGGGGCCTACCCCTGGGGCCCAACCATAGCTCCAGGGCCCAACCCCTGGGGCCCCAACCAGCTCCAGGGGCCCAACCCCAGAGCGCCCGAAACATAGCTCCAGGGGCCCAACCCCTGGGGGCCCCAACACCAGCTACAGGGGCCCAACCCCAGAGCTCCCGAACCATAGCTCCATGCGGGGAAATGCTCTGTGCACTACCCTATGTGGCCACACGGTGTCACTCTTGCTCCATGCAGGAAATGCTCTGGGCATTACCCTGCATGGCCACACAGTGTTACTGTTGCTCCATGCGTGAAATGCTCTGGGCATTACTGTGATGGAGTTGGGACTGTCTGTGTGGGCGATGGGAGAGCAAGGGGTGACATTAGGTCAGGGGCCCCAACACCAGCTCCAGCGGCCCAACCCCTGAGCGCCCGAACCATAGCTCCAGGGGCCTAACCCCTGGGGGCCCCAACACCAGCTCCAAGGGCCCAACCCCTGGGGGCCCCAAAACCAGCTCCAGGGGCCCAATCCCTGAGCGCCAAACCATAGCTACAGGGGCCTAGCCCCTGGGGCCCCAACACCAGCTCCAGGGGCCCAACCCCTGGGGGCCCCAACACCAGCTCCAGGTCCCAAACCCTTAGCGCCTGAACCATAGCTCCAGGGGCCTAATCCCTGAGGGCCCCAACACCAGCTCCAGGGGCCCAACCCCTGAGCGCCCGAACCATAGCTATAGGGGCCTAACCCCCGGGGGCCCCAACCCCACCTCCAGGGGCCCAACCCCTGGGGCCCCAACACCAGCTCCAGGGGCCCAACCCCTGAGCACCCGAACCATAGCTCCAGGGGCCTAAACCCTGGGGGGCCCAACCACAGCTCCAGGGGCCCAACCCCTGCGAACCCCAACACAATCTCCAGGAACTCAAAACCTGGGGGCCCCAACAGCAGCTCCAGGGGCCCCACCCCTGGGGCCCTCGACCCTAGCTCCAGGGAACCAACCCCTGAGCGCCCGAACCATAGCTCCAGGGGTCCAACCCCTGAGTGCCTGAACCATAGCTCCACGGGCCTAAAACCTGGGTCCCCAACACCAGCTCCAGGGGCCCAACCCCTGAGCGCCCGAACCATAGCTATAGGGGCCTAACCCCCGGGGGCCCCAACCCACCTCCAGGGGCCCAACCCTGGGGGCCCCAACACCAGCTCCAGGGGCCCAACCCCTGAGCGCCCGAACCATAGCTCCAGGGCCTAAACCCTGGGGGCCCAACCACAGCTCCAGGGGCCCAACCCCTGCGAACCCCAACACAATCTCCAGGAACTCAAAACCTGGGTCCCCAACACCAGCTCCAGGGGCCCAACCCCAGAGCGCCCGAACATAGCTCCAGGGGCCCAATCCCTGGGGGCCCAACACCAGCTCCAGGGGCCCAACCGCTGGGGCCCTCCACCCCAGCTCCAGGGGCCCAACCCCTGAGCGCCCGAACCATAGCTCCAGGGGCCCAACCCCTGAGCGCCTGAACCATAGCTCCAGGCCCTAACCCCTGGGTCCCCAACACCAGCTCCAGGGGCCCAACCCCTTGGGGCCCCAACACCAGCTCCAGGGGCCCAACCAATGAGCGGCCGAACCAAAGATCCAGGGGCTAACCCCTGGAGGCCCCAACCGCAGCTCCAGGGTCCCAACCACTGGAGGCCCAAAACCAGCTCCAGGGTCCCAACCCCTGAGCGCCTGAACCATAGCTCCAGGGGCCTAACCCCTGGGTCCCCAACACCAGCTGCAGGAGCCCAACCCCTGGGAGCCCCAACACCAGCTCCAGGGCAGAACCCCAGAGTGAGCAAACCATAGCTCTAGGGGCCTATTCCCTGGGGGCCCGCACGCCAGCTCCAAGGGCCCAACCCCTGAGCGCCCGAACCTTAACCCCTGGGGCCCCAACACCAGCTCCAGGGGCCCAACCCCTGGGAGTCCCAACACCAGCTACAGGGGCCCAACCCCAGAGCTCCCGAACCATAGCTCCATGCGGGGAAAT
This sequence comes from Gopherus flavomarginatus, assembly GCF_025201925.1. NCBI lineage: Eukaryota > Metazoa > Chordata > Testudines > Testudinidae > Gopherus > Gopherus flavomarginatus. The sequence goes on from NW_026115163.1 coordinate 60,520, forward strand.
GCTCTGTGCACTACCCTATGTGGCCACACGGTGTCACTCTTGCTCCATGCAGGAAATGCTCTGGGCATTACCCTGCATGGCCACACAGTGTTACTGTTGCTCCATGCGTGAAATGCTCTGGGCATTACTGTGATGGAGTCGGGACTGTCTGTGTGGGGGATGGGAGAGCAAGGGGTGACATTAGGTCAGGGGCCCCAACACCAGCTCCAGCGGCCCAACCCCTGAGCGCCCGAACCATAGCTCCAGGGGACTAACCCCTGGGGGCCCCAACACCAGCTCCAAGGGCCCAACCCCTGGGGGCCCAAAACCAGCTCCAGGGGCCCAATCCCTGAGCGCCCGAACCATAGCTACAGGGGCCTAGCCCCTGGGGCCCCAACACCAGCTCCAGGGGCCCAACCCCTGGGGCCCCAACACCAGCTCCAGGGTCCCAAACCCTTAGCGCCTGAACCATAGCTCCAGGGCCCTAATCCCTGAGGGCCCCAACACCAGCTCCAGGGGCCCAACCCCTGAGCGCCCGAACCATAGCTATAGGGGCCTAACCCCCGGGGGCCCCAACCCCACCTCCAGGGCCCCAACCCCTGGGGCCCCAACACCAGCTCCAGGGGCCCAACCCCTGAGCGCCCGAACCATAGCTCCAGGGGCCTAAACCCTGGGGGGCCCAACCACAGCTCCAGGGGCCCAACCCCTGCGAACCCCAACACAATCTCCAGGAACTCAAAACCTGGGGGCCCCAACAGCAGCTCCAGGGGCCCCACCCCTGGGGCCCTCGACCCTAGCTCCAGGGAACCAACCCCTGAGCGCCCGAACCATAGCTCCAGGGGTCCAACCCCTGAGTGCCTGACCATAGCTCCACGGGCCTAAAACCTGGGTCCCCAACACCAGCTCCAGGGGCCCAACCCCAGAGCGCCCGAAACATAGCTCCAGGGGCCCAATCCCTGGGGCCCCAACACCAGCTCCAGGGGCCCAACCGCTGGGGCCCTCCACACCAGCTCCAGGGGCCCAACCCCTGAGCGCCCGAACCATAGCTCCAGGGGCCCAACCCCTGTGCGCCTGAACCATAGCTCCAGGGCCCTAACCCCTGGGTCCCAACACCAGCTCCAGGGGCCCAACCCCTTGGGGCCCCAACACCAGCTCCAGGGGCCCAACCAATGAGCGGCCGAACCAAAGATCCAGGGGCTAACCCTGGAGGCCCCAACCGCAGCTCCAGGGTCCCAACCACTGGAGGCCCCAAAACCAGCTCCAGGGTCCCAACCCCTGAGCGCCTGAACCATAGCTCCAGGGGCCTAACCCCTGGGTCCCCAACACCAGCTGCAGGAGCCCAACCCCTGGGAGCCCCAACACCAGCTCCAGGGGCAGAACCCCAGAGTGAGCAAACCATAGCTCTAGGGGCCTATTCCCTGGGGGCCCGCACGCCAGCTCCAAGGGCCCAACCCCTGAGCGCCCGAACCTTAACCCCTGGGGCCCCAACACCAGCTCCAGGGGCCCAACCCCTGGGAGTCCCAACACCAGCTACAGGGGCCCAACCCCAGAGCTCCCGAACCATAGCTCCATGCGGGGAAATGCTCTGTGCACTACCCTATGTGGCCACACGGTGTCACTCTTGCTCCATGCAGGAAATGCTCTGGGCATTACCCTGCATGGCCACACAGTGTTACTGTTGCTCCATGCGTGAAATGCTCTGGGCATTACTGTGATGGAGTCGGGACTGTCTGTGTGGGGGATGGGAGCAAGGGGTGACATTAGGTCAGGGGCCCCAACACCAGCTCCAGGGGCCCAACCCCTGAGCGCCCGAACCATAGCTCCAGGGGCCTAACCCCTGGGGCCCCAACACCAGCTCCAGGGGCCCAACCCCTGGGGGCCCCAACACCAGCTCCAGGGTCCCAAACCCTTAGCGCCTGAACCATAGCTCCAGGGCCCTAATTCCTGAGGGCCCCAACACCAGCTCCAGGGGCCCAACCCCTGAGCGCCCGAACCATAGCTATAGGGGCCTAACCCCCGGGGGCCCAACCCCACCTCCAGGGGCCCATCCCCTGGGGCCCCAACACCAGCTCCAGGGGCCCAACCCCTGAACGCCCGAACCATAGCTCCAGGGGCCTAAACCCTGGGGGGCCCAACCACAGCTCCAGGGGCCCAACCCCTGCGAACCCCAACACAATCTCCAGGAACTCAAACCTGGGGGCCCCAACAGCAGCTCCAGGGGCCCCACCCCTGGGGCCCTCGACCCTAGCTCCAGGGACCCAACCCCTGAGCGCCCGAACCATAGCTCCAGGGTCCAACCCCTGAGTGCCTGAACCATAGCTCCACGGGCCTAAAACCTGGGTCCCCAACACCAGCTCCAGGGGCCCCAACCCAGAGCGCCCGAACCATAGCTCCAGGGGCCAATCCCTGGGGCCCCAACACCAGCTCCAGGGGCCCAACCGCTGGGGCCCTCCACCCCAGCTCCAGGGGCCCAACCCCTGAGCGCCCGAACCATAGCTCCAGGGGCCCAACCCCTGAGCGCCTGAACCATAGCTCCAGGGCCCTAACCCCTGGGTCCCAACACCAGCTCCAGGGGCCCAACCCCTTGGGGCCCCAACACCAGCTCCAGGGGCCCAACCAATGAGCGGCCGAACCAAAGATCCAGGGGCTAACCCCTGGAGGCCCCAACCGCAGCTCCAGGGTCCCAACCACTGGAGGCCCCAAAACCAGCTCCAGGGTCCCAACCCCTGAGCGCCTGAACCATAGCTCCAGGGGCCTAACCCCTGGGTCCCCAACACCAGCTGCAGGAGCCCAACCCCTGGGAGCCCCAACACCAGCTCCAGGGGCAGAACCCCAGAGTGAGCAAACCATAGCTCTAGGGGCCTATTCCCTGGGGGCCCGCACGCCAGCTCCAAGGGCCCAACCCCTGAGCGCCCGAACCTTAACCCCTGGGGCCCCAACACCAGCTCCAGGGGCCCAACCCCTGGGAGTCCCAACACCAGCTACAGGGGCCCAACCCCAGAGCTCCCGAACCATAGCTCCATGCGGGGAAATGCTCTGTGCACTACCCTATGTGGCCACACGGTGTCACTCTTGCTCCATGCAGGAAATGCTCTGGGCATTACCCTGCATGGCCACACAGTGTTACTGTTGCTCCATGCGTGAAATGCTCTGGGCATTACTGTGATGGAGTCGGGACTGTCTGTGTGGGGGATGGGAGAGCAAGGGTGACATTAGGTCAGGGGCCCCAACACCAGCTCCAGCGGCCCAACCCCTGAGCGCCCGAACCATAGCTCCAGGGGCCTAACCCCTGGGGGCCCCAACAAGCTCCAAGGGCCCAACCCCTGGGGGCCCAAAACCAGCTCCAGGGCCCAATCCCTGAGCGCCCGAACCATAGCTACAGGGGCCTAGCCCCTGGGGCCCCAACACCAGCTCCAGGGGCCCAACCCCTGGGGCCCCAACACCAGCTCCAGGGTCCCAACCCTTAGCGCCTGAACCATAGCTCCAGGGGCCTAATCCCTGAGGGCCCCAACACCAGCTCCAGGGGCCCACCCCTGAGCGCCCGAACCATAGCTATAGGGGCCTAACCCCCGGGGGCCCCACCCCACCTCCAGGGGCCCAACCCCTGGGGGCCCCAACACCAGCTCCAGGGGCCCAACCCCTGAGCGCCCGAACCATAGCTCCAGGGGCCTAAACCCTGGGGGCCCAACCACAGCTCCAGGGGCCCAACCCCTGCGAACCCCAACACAATCTCCAGGAACTCAAAACCTGGGGGCCCCAACAGCAGCTCCAGGGGCCCCACCCCTGGGGCCCTCGACCCTAGCTCCAGGGAACCAACCCCTGAGCGCCCGAACCATAGCTCCAGGGGTCCAACCCCTGAGTGCCTGAACCATAGCTCCACGGGCCTAAAACCTGGGTCCCCAACACCAGCTCCAGGGGCCCAACCCCAGAGCGCCCGAAACATAGCTCCAGGGGCCCAATCCCTGGGGGCCCCAACACCAGCTCCAGGGGCCCAACCGCTGGGGCCCTCCACCCCAGCTCCAGGGGCCCAACCCCTGAGCGCCCGAACCATAGCTCCAGGGGCCCAACCCCTGAGCGCCTGAACCATAGCTCCAGGGCCCTAACCCCTGGGTCCCCAACACCAGCTCCAGGGCCCAACCCCTTGGGGCCCCAACACCAGCTCCAGGGGCCCAACCAATGAGCGGCCGAACCAAAGATCCAGGGCTACCCCTGGAGGCCCCAACCGCAGCTCCAGGGTCCCAACCACTGGAGGCCCCAAAACCAGCTCCAGGGTCCCAACCCCTGAGCGCCTGAACCATAGCTCCAGGGCCTAACCCCTGGGTCCCCAACACCAGCTGCAGGAGCCCAACCCCTGGGAGCCCCAACACCAGCTCCAGGGGCAGAACCCCAGAGTGAGCAAACCATAGCTCTAGGGGCCTATTCCCTGGGGGCCCGCACGCCAGCTCCAAGGGCCCAACCCCTGAGCGCCCGAACCTTAACCCCTGGGGCCCCAACACCAGCTCCAGGGGCCCAACCCCTGGGAGTCCCAACACCAGCTACAGGGGCCCAACCCCAGAGCTCCCGAACCATAGCTCCATGCGGGGAAATGCTCTGTGCACTACCCTATGTGGCCACACGGTGTCACTCTTGCTCCATGCAGGAAATGCTCTGGGCATTACCCTGCATGGCCACACAGTGTTACTGTTGCTCCATGCGTGAAATGCTCTGGGCATTACTGTGATGGAGTCGGGACTGTCTGTGTGGGGGATGGGAGAGCAAGGGGTGACATTAGGTCAGGGGCCCCAACACCAGCTCCAGCGGCCCAACCCCTGAGCGCCCGAACCATAGCTCCAGGGGCCTAACCCCTGGGGCCCCAACACCAGCTCCAAGGGCCCAACCCCTGGGGGCCCCAAAACCAGCTCCAGGGGCCCAAACCCTGAGCGCCCGAACCATAGCTACAGGGGCCTAGCCCCTGGGGCCCCAACACCAGCTCCAGGGGCCCAACCCCTGGGGGCCCCAACACCAGCTCCAGGGTCCCAAACCCTTAGCGCCTGAACCATAGCTCCAGGAACCCTAATCCCTGAGGGCCCCAACACCAGCTCCAGGGGCCCAACCCCTGAGCGCCCGAACCATAGCTATAGGGGCCTAACCCCCGGGGGCCCCAACCCCACCTCGAGGGGCCCAACCCCTGGGGGCCCCAACACCAGCTCCAGGGGCCCAACCCCTGAGCGCCCGAACCATAGCTCCAGGGGCCTAAACCCTGGGGGGCCCAACCACAGCTCCAGGGTCCCAACCCCTGCGAACCCCAACACAATCTCCAGGAACTCAAAACCTGGGGGCCCCAACAGCAGCTCCAGGGGCCCCACCCCTGCGGCCCTCGACCCTAGCTCCAGGGAACCAACCCCTGAGCGCCCGAACCATAGCTCCAGGGGTCCAACCCCTGAGTGCCTGAACCATAGCTCCACGGGCCTAAAACCTGGGTCCCCAACACCAGCTCCAGGGGCCCAACCCCAGAGCGCCCGAAACATAGCTCCAGGGGCCCAATCCCTGGGGGCCCCAACACCAGCTCCAGGGGCCCAACCGCTGGGGCCCTCCACCCCAGCTCCAGGGGCCCAACCCCTGAGCGCCCGAACCATAGCTCCAGGGGCCCAACCCCTGAGCGCCTGAACCATAGCTCCAGGGCCCTAACCCCTGGGTCCCCAACACCAGCTCCAGGGGCCCAACCCCTTGGGGCCCCAACACCAGCTCCAGGGGCCCAACCAATGAGCGGCCGAACCAAAGATCCAGGGGCTAACCCCTGGAGGCCCCAACCGCAGCTCCAGGGTCCCAACCACTGGAGGCCCCAAAACCAGCTCCAGGGTCCCAACCCCTGAGCGCCTGAACCATAGCTCCAGGGGCCTAACCCCTGGGTCCCCAACACCAGCTGCAGGAGCCCAACCCCTGGGAGCCCCAACACCAGCTCCAGGGGCAGAACCCCAGAGTGAGCAAACCATAGCTCTAGGGGCCTATTCCCTGGGGGCCCGCACGCCAGCTCCAAGGGCCCAACCCCTGAGCGCCCGAACCTTAACCCCTGGGGCCCCAACACCAGCTCCAGGGGCCCAACCCCTGGGAGTCCCAACACCAGCTACAGGGGCCCAACCCCAGAGCTCCCGAACCATAGCTCCATGCGGGGAAATGCTCTGTGCACTACCCTATGTGGCCACACGGTGTCACTCTTGCTCCATGCAGGAAATGCTCTGGGCATTACCCTGCATGGCCACACAGTGTTACTGTTGCTCCATGCGTGAAATGCTCTGGGCATTACTGTGATGGAGTCGGGACTGTCTGTGTGGGGATGGGAGAGCAAGGGGTGACATTAGTCAGGGGCCCCAACACCAGCTCCAGGGGCCCAACCCCTGAGCGCCCGAACCATAGCTCCAGGGGCCTAACCCCTGGGGCCCCAACACCAGCTCCAGGGGCCCAACCCCTGGGGGCCCCAACACCAGCTCCAGGGTCCCAAACCCTTAGCGCCCTGACCATAGCTCCAGGGGCCTAATCCCTGAGGGCCCCAACACCAGCTCCAGGGCCCAACCCCTGAGCGCCCGAACCATAGCTATAGGGGCCTAACCCCCGGGGCCCCAACCCACCTCCAGGGGCCCAACCCCTGGGGGCCCCAACACCAGCTCCAGGGGCCCAACCCCTGAGCGCCCGAACCATAGCTCCAAGGGCCTAAACCCTGGGGGGCCCAACCACAGCTCCAGGGGCCCAACCCCTGCGAACCCCAACACAATCTCCAGGAACTCAAACCCTGGGGGCCCCAACAGCAGCTCCAGGGGCCCCACCCCTGGGGCCCTCGACCCTAGCTCCAGGGAACCAACCCCTGAGCGCCCGAACCATAGCTCCAGGGTCCAACCCCTGAGTGCCTGAACCATAGCTCCACGGGCCTAAACCTGGGTCCCCAACCCAGCTCCAGGGGCCCAACCCCTGAGCGCCCGAACCATAGCTCCAGGGCCTAACCCCGGGCCCCAACCCACCTCCAGGGGCCCAACCCCTGGGGGCCCCAACACCAGCTCCAGGGCCCAACCAATGAGCGCCCGAACCAAAGATCCAGGGCCTAACCCCTGGAGCCCCAACCGCAGCTCCAGGGTCCCAACCACTGGAGCCCCAAAACCAGCTCCAGGGTCCCAACCCCTGAGCGCCTGAACCATAGCTCCAGGGGCCTAACCCCTGGGTCCCCAACACCAGCTGCAGGAGCCCAACCCCTGGGAGCCCCAACACCAGCTCCAGGGGCAGAACCCCAGAGTGAGCAAACCATAGCTCTAGGGGCCTATTCCCTGGGGGCCCGCACGCCAGCTCCAAGGGCCCAACCCCTGAGCGCCCGAACCTTAACCCCTGGGGCCCCAACACCAGCTCCAGGGGCCCAACCCCTGGGAGTCCCAACACCAGCTACAGGGGCCCAACCCAGAGCTCCCGAACCATAGCTCCATGCGGGAAATGCTCTGTGCACTACCCTATGTGGCCACACGGTGTCACTCTTGCTCCATGCAGGAAATGCTCTGGGCATTACCCTGCATGGCCACACAGTGTTACTGTTGCTCCATGCGTGAAATGCTCTGGGCATTACTGTGATGGAGTCGGGACTGTCTGTGTGGGGGATGGGAGAGCAAGGGGTGACATTAGGTCAGGGGCCCCAACACCAGCTCCAGCGGCCCAACCCCTGAGCGCCCGAACCATAGCTCCAGGGCCTAACCCCTGGGGGCCCCAACACCAGCTCCAAGGGCCCAACCCCTGGGGGCCCCAAAACCAGCTCCAGGGGCCCAATCCCTGAGCGCCCGAACCATAGCTACAGGGGCCTAGCCCCTGGGGCCCCAACACCAGCTCCAGGGGCCCAACCCCTGGGGACCCCAACACCAGCACCAGGGTCCCAAACCCTTAGCGCCTGAACCATAGCTCCAGGGCCCTAATCCCTGAGGGCCCCAACACCAGCTCCAGGGCCCAACTCCTGAGCGCCCGAACCATAGCTATAGGGGCCTAACCCCCGGGGGCCCCAACCCCACCTCCAGGGGCCCAACCCCTGGGGGCCCCAACACCAGCTCCAGGGGCCCAACCCCTGAGCGCCCGAACCATAGCTCCAGGGGCCTAAACCCTGGGGGGCCCAACCACAGCTCCAGGGGCCCAACCCCTGCGAACCCCAACACAATCTCCAGGAACTCAAAACCTGGGGGCCCCAACAGCAGCTCCAGGGCCCCACCCCTGGGCCCTCGACCCTAGCTCCAGGGAACCAACCCCTGAGCGCCCGAACCATAGCTCCAGGGGTCCAACCCCTGAGTGCCTGAACCATAGCTCCACGGGCCTAAAACCTGGGTCCCCAACACCAGCTCCAGGGGCCCAACCCCAGAGCGCCCGAAACATAGCTCCAGGGGCCCAATCCCTGGGGGCCCCAACACCAGCTCCAGGGGCCCAACCGCTGGGGCCCTCCACCCCAGCTCCAGGGGCCCAACCCCTGAGCGCCCGAACCATAGCTCCAGGGGCCCAACCCCTGAGCGCCTGAACCATAGCTCCAGGGCCTAACCCCTGGGTCCCCAACACCAGCTCCAGGGGCCCAACCCCTTGGGGCCCCAACACCAGCTCCAGGGGCCCACCAATGAGCGGCCGAACCAAGATCCAGGGGCTAACCCCTGGAGGCCCCAACCGCAGCTCCAGGGTCCCAACCACTGGAGGCCCCAAAACCAGCTCCAGGGTCCCAACCCCTCCCCACCCTGAGCGCCTGAAATAGCTCCAGGGGCCTAACCCCTGGGTCCCCAACACCAGCTGCAGGAGCCCAACCCCTGGGAGCCCCAACACCAGCTCCAGGGGCAGAACCCCAGAGTGAGCAAACCATAGCTCTAGGGGCCTATTCCCTGGGGGCCCGCACGCCAGCTCCAAGGGCCCAACCCCTGAGCGCCCGAACCTTAACCCCTGGGGCCCCAACACCAGCTCCAGGGGCCCAACCCCTGGGAGTCCCAACACCAGCTACAGGGGCCCAACCCCAGAGCTCCCGAACCATAGCTCCATGCGGGGAAATGCTCTGTGCACTACCCTATGTGGCCACACGGTGTCACTCTTGCTCCATGCAGGAAATGCTCTGGGCATTACCCTGCATGGCCACACAGTGTTACTGTTGCTCCATGCGTGAAATGCTCTGGGCATTACTGTGATGGAGTCGGGACTGTCTGTGTGGGGGATGGGAGAGCAAGGGGTGACATTAGGTCAGGGGCCCCAACACCAGCTCCAGCGGCCCAACCCCTGAGCGCCCGAACCATAGCTCCAGGGGCCTAACCCCTGGGGGCCCCAACACCAGCTCCAAGGGCCCAACCCCTGGGGGCCCCAAAACCAGCTCCAGGGGCCCAATCCCTGAGCGCCCGAACCATAGCTACAGGGGCCTAGCCCCTGGGCCCCAACACCAGCTCCAGGGGCCCAACCCCTGGGGGCCCCAACACCAGCTCCAGGGTCCCAAACCCTTAGCGCCTGAACCATAGCTCCAGGGCCCTAATCCCTGAGGCCCCAACACCAGCTCCAGGGGCCCAACCCCCTGAGCGCCCGAACCATAGCTATAGGGGCCTAACCCCGGGGGCCCCAACCACCCCCCCAGGGGCCCAACCCCTGGGGGCCCCAACACCAGCTCCAGGGGCCCAACCCCTGAGCGCCCGAACCATAGCTCCAGGGGCCTAAACCCTGGGGGCCCAACCACAGCTCCAGGGGCCCAACCCCTGCGAACCCCAACACAATCTCCAGGAACTCAAAACCTGGGGCCCCAACAGCAGCTCCAGGGGCCCCACCCCTGGGGCCCTCGACCCTAGCTCCAGGGAACCAACCCCTGAGCGCCCGAACCATAGCTCCAGGGTCCAACCCCTGAGTGCCTGAACCATAGCTCCACGGGCCTAAAACCTGGGTCCCCAACACCAGCTCCAGGGGCCCAACCCCAGAGCGCCCGAAACATAGCTCCAGGGGCCCAATCCCTGGGGGCCCCAACACCAGCTCCAGGGGCCAACCGCTGGGGCCCTCCACCCCAGCTCCAGGGCCCAACCCCTGAGCGCCCGAACCATAGCTCCAGGGGCCCAACCCCTGAGCGCCTGAACCATAGCTCCAGGGCCCTTAACCCCTGGGTCCCCAACACCACTCCAGGGGCCCAACCCCTTGGGGCCCCAACACCAGCTCCAGGGGCCCAACCATGAGCC
>NW_026115164.1:0-82084 GCF_025201925.1 Gopherus flavomarginatus
AGCTATGGTTCGGACGCTCAGGGGTTGGGCCCCTGGAGCTGGGGTCGAGGGCCCCAGGGGTTGGGCCCCTGGAGCTGGGGTTGGGGCCCCGGGGGTTACGCCCCTGGAGCTGGGGTTGAGGCCCTCATGGGTTAGGTCCCTGGAGCTATGGTTCGGGCGCTCAGGGGTTGGGCCCTTGGAGCTGGCGTGCGGGCCCTCAGGGAATAGGCCCCTAGAGCTATGGTTTGGGCACTCTGGGGTTGGGACCCTTCAGCTGGTGTTGGGGCTCCCAGGGGTTGGGCCCCTGGAGCTGGTGTTGGGGCCCTCAGGGATTAGGCCACTGGAGCTATGGTTCTGGCGCTCAGGGATTGGGCCCCTGGACCTGGTTTTGGGGCCCCCAGGGGTTGGGCCCCTGGAGCTATGGTTCGGGCGCTCAGGGGTTGGGCCCCTGGAGCTGGTGTTGGGGCCCACAGGGGTTCGGACCCTGGAGCTGGGGTTGGGTCCCCCGGGGGTTAGGCCCCTGGAGCTATGGTTTGGACGCTCAGGGGTTGGGCCCCTGGAGCTGGTTTTCGGGCCCCCAGGGGTTGGGCCCCTGGAGCTATGGTTCGGGCGCTCAGGGGTTGGGCCCCTGGAGCTGGTGTTCGGGCCCACAGTGGTTCGGACCCTGGAGCTGGGGTTGGTTCCCCCGGGGGTTAGGCCCCTGGAGCTATGGTTTGGACGCTCAGGGGTTGGGCCCCTGGACCTGGTGTTGGGGCCCCCAGGGGTTGGGCTCCTGGAGCTGGTGTTGGGGCCCCCGGGGGTTGGGCCCCTGAAGCTGGTGTTGGGGCCCCCAGGGGTTGAGCCCCTGGAGCTGGGGTTGCGGCCCTCGGGGGTTAGGCCTCTGCAGCTATGGTTCTGGCGCTCAGGGGTTTGGCCCCTGGAACTGGGGTCGAGGGCCCCAGGGGTTGGGCCACTGGAGCTGGGGTTGGGGCCCCCAAAGTTTAGGCCCCTGGAGCTATGGTTCGGGCGCTGTGGGGTTGGGCCCCTGGAGCTGGTGTTGGGGCCCCCAGGTTTTGAGTTCCTGGAGATTGTGTTGGGGCTCGCAGGGGTTGGGCCCCTGGAGCTGTGGTTGGGGCACCCAGGGGTTAGGCCCCTGGAGCTATGGTTCGGGCACTCAGTGGTTGGGCCCCTGTATCTGGTGTTGGGGCCCCCAGGGGTTGGGCCCCTGGAGGTGGGGTTTGGGCCCCGAGGAGTTAGGCCCCTAGAGCTATGGTTCGGCGCTCAGGGGTTGGGCCCCTGGATCTTGTGTTGGGGCCCCAAGAGGTTGGGCCCCTGGAGCTGGTGAGGTGCCCCAGGAGTTAGGCCCCTGGAGCTATAGTTCGGGCGCTCAGGGGTTGGGCCCCTGGAGCTGCGGTCGAGGGCCCCAGGGGTTGGGCCCCTGGAGCTGGGGTTGGGACCCCGGGGGTTACGCCCCTGGAGCTGGGGTTGGGCCCCTGGAGCTGGTGAGGGGCCCCAGGGGTTAGGTCCCTGGAGCTATGGTTCGTACGCTCAGGGGTTGGGCCCCTGGAGCTGGGGTCGAGGGCCCCAGGGGTTGGGCCCCTGGAGCTGGGGTTGGGGCCCCGGGGGTTACGCCCCTGGAGCTGGGGTTGAGGCCCTCAGGGGTTAGGTCCCTGGAGCTATGGTTCGGGCGCTCAGGGGTTTGGCCCCTGGAGCTTGTGTTGGGGCCCCCAGGGGTTGGGCCCCTGGAACTATGGTTCGGGCTCTCTGGGGTTGGGCCCCTGGAGCTGGGGTTGGGGCCCCCGGGGGTTAGGCACCTGGAGCTATGGTTCGTTCGCTCAGGGATTGGGCACCTGGAGCTGGTGTTGGGGCCCTCAGGGATTAGGCCCCTGGAGCTCTGGCCCTGACGCTCAGGGATTGGGCCCCTGGAGCTGGGGTTGGGGCCCCGGGGGTTACGCCCCTGGAGCTGGGGTTGAGGCCCTCATGGGTTAGGTCCCTGGAGCTATTGTTCGGGCGCTCAGGGGTTGGGCCCTTGGAGCTGGCGTGCGGGCCCTCAGGGAATAGGCCCCTAGAGCTATGGTTTGGGCACTCTGGGGTTGGGACCCTTCAGCTGGTGTTGGGGCTCCCAGGGGTTGGGCCCCTGGAGCTTGTGTTGGGGCCCTCAGGGATTAGGCCACTGGAGCTATGGTTCTGGCGCTCAGGGATTGGGCCCCTGGACCTGGTTTTGGGGCCCCCAGGGGTTGGGCCCCTGGAGCTATGGTTTGGGCGCTCAGGGGTTGGGCCCCTGGAGCTGGTGTTGGGGCCCACAGGGGTTCGGACCCTGGAGCTGGGGTTGGGTCCCCCGGGGGTTAGGCCCCTGGAGCTATGGTTTGGACGCTCAGGGGTTGGGCCCCTGGAGCTGGTTTTCGGGCCCCCAGGGGTTGGGCCCCTGGAGCTATGGTTCGGGCGCTCAGGGGTTGGGCCCCTGGAGCTGGTGTTGGGGCCCACAGGGGTTCGGACCCTGGAGCTGGGGTTGGTGCCCCCGGGGGTTAGGCCCCTGGAGCTATGGTTTGGACGCTCAGGGGTTGGGCCCCTGGACCTGGTGTTGGGGCCCCCAGGGGTTGGGCTCCTGGAGCTGGTGTTGGGGCCCCCGGGGGTTGGGCCCCTGAAGCTGGTGTTGGGGCCCCCAGGGGTTGAGCCCCTGGAGCTGGGGTTGCGGCCCTCGGGGGTTAGGCCTCTGCAGCTATGGTTCTGGCGCTCAGGGGTTTGGCCCCTGGAACTGGGGTCGAGGGCCCCAGGGGTTGGGCCACTGGAGCTGGGGTTGGGGCCCCGTGGGTTACGCCCCTGGAGCTGGGGTTGGGGCCCCCAGGGGTTAGGCCCCTGGAGCTGATGTTGGGGCCCCCAGGGGTTCGGTCACTGGAACTATGGTTCAGGCGCTCTGGGATTGGGCCCCTGGAGCTGGTGTTGGGGCCCCCAGGGGTTGGGCCCCTGGAGCTGGGGTTGGGGCCACCAGGGGTTAGGTCCATGGAGCTATGGTTCGGGCGCTCAGGGGTTGGGTCCTTGGAGTTGGTGTTGGGGCCCCAGGGTCTGGGCCCCTGCAGCTAGTGTTGGGGCCCCAGGGGTTAGACCCCTGGGGCTATGGTTCGGGCGCTCAGGGTTTGGGCCCCTGGAGCTGGTGGTGGGGCCCCCAGGGGTTGGGCCCCTGGAGCTGGGGTTGGGGCCCACAGGATTTAGGCCCCTGGAGCTATGTTTCGGGCGCTCTGGGGTTGGGCCCCTGGAGCTAGTGTTGGGTCCCCCAGGGGTTGGGCTCCTGGAGCTGGTGCTGCCCGCAGGGATTGGGCCCCTGGAGCTGGGGTTGGGGCCTACCAGGGGTTAGGTCCTTGGAGCTATGGTTCAGGCGCTCAGGGGTTGGGCCGCTGGAGCTGGTGTTGGGGCCCCTGACCTAATGTGACCCCTTGCTCTCCCATCCCCCACACAGACAGTCCCGACTCCATCACAGTAATGCCCAGACATTTCACTCATGGAGCAACAGTAACACTGTGTGGCCATGCAGGGTAATGCCCAGAGCATTTCCTGCATGGAGCAAGAGTGACACCGTGTGGCCACATAGGGTAGTGCACAGAGCATTTCCCCGCATGGAGCTATGGTTCGGGAGCTCTGGGGTTGGGCCCCTGTCGCTGGTGTTGGGACTCCCAGGGGTTGGGCCCCTGGAGCTGGTGTTGGGGCCCCAGGGGTTAAGCCCCTTGCGCTATGGTTCGCGCGCTCAGGGGTTGGGCCCTTGGAGCTGGCGTGCGGGCCCCAAGAGAATAGGCCTCTAGAGCTATGGTTTGGGCACTCTGGGGTTGGGCTCCTGGAGCTGGTGTTGGGGCCTCCAGGGGTTAGGCCCCTGGAGGTATTGTTCGGGCGCTCAGGGGTTGGGCCCTTGGAGCTGGTGTTGGGGCCCCAAGGGATTAGGCCCCTGGAGCTAAGGTTCGGGCGCTCAGGGGTTGGGACCCTGGAGCTGGTGTTGGGGACCCCAGGAGTTGGGCCCCTGGAGCTGGTGTTGGGGCCCCAGGGGTTAGGCCCCTTGAGCTAAGGCTCGGGCGCTCAGGGGTTGGGCCGCTGGAGTTGGTGTTGCGGCCACCAGGGGTTGAGCCCCTGGAGCTATGGTTAGGGCGCTCCGGGGTTGGGCCCCTGGAACTTGTGTTGGGACCCCCAGGGGTTGGGCTCCTGGAGCTGGTGTTGGGGCCCCCAGGGGTTGGGCGCCTGGAGCTGTGGTTGGGGCCCTCGGGGGTTAGGCCCCTGGAGCTATGGTTCGGGCACTCAGGGGTTGGGCCCCTGAAACTGGTGTTGGGGCCCCCAGGGGTTGGGCCCCTGGAGCTGGGGTTGGGGCCCTCGGGGGTTAGGCCCCTGCAGCTATGGTTCGGGCGCTCAGGGATTGGGCCCCTGGAGCTAGTTTTGGGGCCTCCAGTGGTTGGGACCCAGGAGCTGGGGTTGGGGCCTCCAGGGGTTAGGCCCCTGGATCTTTGGTTCGGCCGCTCATGGGTTGGGTCCCTGGAGATGGTGTTGGGGCCCCAAGGGGTTGGGCCCCTGGAGCTGGTGTTGGGGACCCAGGGGTTAGGCCCCTGGAGCTATGGTTCAGGCGCTCAGGGGTTGGGCCCCTGGAGCTATGGTTCGGGCGCTCAGTTGTTGGGCCCCTGGAGCTGGGGTGGAGGGCCCCAGGGGTTGGGCCCGTGGAGCTGGTGTTGGGGCCCCCAGGGATTGGGCCCCTGGAGCTATGTTTCGGGCGATCTGGGGTTGGGCCCCTGGAGCTGGTGTTGGGGACCCAGGTTTTAGGCCCGTGGAGCTATGGTTCGGGCGCTCAGGGGTTGGTTCCCTGGAGCTAGGGTCGAGGGCCCCAGGGGTGGGCCCCCTGGAGCTGGTGTTGGGGCACCCAGGTTTTGAGTTCCTGGAGATTGTGTTGGGGCTCGCAGGGGTTGGGCCCCTGGAGCTGTGGTTGGGGCCCCCAAAGTTTAGGCCCCTGGAGCTATGGTTCGGGCGCTGTGGGGTTGGGCCCCTGGAGCTGGTGTTGGGGCCCCCAGGTTTTGAGTTCCTGGAGATTGTGTTGGGGCTCGCAGGGGTTGGGCCCCTGGAGCTGTGGTTGGGGCACCCAGGGGTTAGGCCCCTGGAGCTATGGTTCGGGCGCTCAGTGGTTGGGCCCCTGGATCTGGTGTTGGGGCCCCCAGGGGTTGGGCCCCTGGAGGTGGGGTTTGGGCCCCGAGGAGTTAGGCCCCTAGAGCTATGGTTCGGCGCTCAGGGGTTGGGCCCCTGGATCTTGTGTTGGGGCCCCAAGGGGTTGGGCCCCTGGAGCTGGTGAGGTGCCTCAGGGGTTAGGCCCCTGGAGCTATGGTTCGAGCGCTCAGGGGTTGGGCCCCTGGAACTGGGGTCGAGGGCCCCAGGGGTTGGGACCCTGGAGCTGGGGTTGGGACCCCGGGGGTTACGCCCCTGGAGCTGGGGTTGGGCCCCTGGAGCTGGTGAGGGGCCCCAGGGGTTAGGTCCCTGGAGCTATGGTTCGGACGCTCAGGGGTTGGGCCCCTGGAGCTGGGGTCGAGGGCCCCAGGGGTTGGGCCCCTGGAGCTGGGGTTGGGGCCCCGGGGGTTACGCCCCTGGAGCTGGGGTTGAGGCCCTCATGGGTTAGGTCCCTGGAGCTATGGTTCGGGCGCTCAGGGGTTGGGCCCTTGGAGCTGGCGTGCGGGCCCTCAGGGAATAGGCCCCTAGAGCTATGGTTTGGGCACTCTGGGGTTGGGACCCTTCAGCTGGTGTTGGGGCTCCCAGGGGTTGGGCCCCTGGAGCTTGTGTTGGGGCCCTCAGGGATTAGGCCACTGGAGCTATGGTTCTGGCGCTCAGGGATTGGGCCCCTGGACCTGGTTTTGGGGCCCCCAGGGGTTGGGCCCCTGGAGCTATGGTTTGGGCGCTCAGGGGTTGGGCCCCTGGAGCTGGTGTTGGGGCCCACAGGGGTTCGGACCCTGGAGCTGGGGTTGGGTCCCCCGGGGGTTAGGCCCCTGGAGCTATGGTTTGGACGCTCAGGGGTTGGGCCCCTGGAGCTGGTTTTCGGGCCCCCAGGGGTTGGGCCCCTGGAGCTATGGTTCGGGCGCTCAGGGGTTGGGCCCCTGGAGCTGGTGTTGGGGCCCACAGGGGTTCGGACCCTGGAGCTGGGGTTGGTTCCCCCGGGGGTTAGGCCCCTGGAGCTATGGTTTGGACGCTCAGGGGTTGGGCCCCTGGACCTGGTGTTGGGGCCCCCAGGGGTTGGGCTCCTGGAGCTGGTGTTGGGGCCCCCGGGGGTTGGGCCCCTGAAGCTGGTGTTGGGGCCCCCAGGGGTTGAGCCCCTGGAGCTGGGGTTGCGGCCCTCGGGGGTTAGGCCTCTGCAGCTATGGTTCTGGCGCTCAGGGGTTTGGCCCCTGGAACTGGGGTCGAGGGCCCCAGGGGTTGGGCCACTGGAGCTGGGGTTGGGGCCCCGTGGGTTACGCCCCTGGAGCTGGGGTTGGGGCCCCCAGGGGTTAGGCCCCTGGAGCTGATGTTGGGGCCCCCAGGGGTTCGGTCACTGGAACTATGGTTCAGGCGCTCTGGGATTGGGCCCCTGGAGCTGGTGTTGGGGCCCCCAGGGGTTGGGCCCCTGGAGCTGGGGTTGGGGCCACCAGGGGTTAGGTCCATGGAGCTATGGTTCGGGCGCTCAGGGGTTGGGTCCTTTGAGTTGGTGTTGGGGCCCCAGGGTCTGGGCCCCTGCAGCTAGTGTTGGGGCCCCAGGGGTTAGACCCCTGGGGCTATGGTTCGGGCGCTCAGGGTTTGGGCCCTTGGAGCTGGTGGTGGGGCCCCCAGGGGTTGGGCCCCTGGAGCTGGGGTTGGGGCCCACAGGATTTAGGCCCCTGGAGCTATGTTTCGGGCGCTCTGGGGTTGGGCCCCTGGAGCTAGTGTTGGGTCCCCCAGGGGTTGGGCTCCTGGAGCTGGTGCTGCCCGCAGGGATTGGGCCCCTGGAGCTGGGGTTGGGGCCTACCAGGGGTTAGGTCCTTGGAGCTATGGTTCAGGCGCTCAGGGGTTGGGCCGCTGGAGCTGGTGTTGGGGCCCCTGACCTAATGTGACCCCTTGCTCTCCCATCCCCCACACAGACAGTCCCGACTCCATCACAGTAATGCCCAGACATTTCACTCATGGAGCAACAGTAACACTGTGTGGCCATGCAGGGTAATGCCCAGAGCATTTCCTGCATGGAGCAAGAGTGACACCGTGTGGCCACATAGGGTAGTGCACAGAGCATTTCCCCGCATGGAGCTATGGTTCGGGAGCTCTGGGGTTGGGCCCCTGTCGCTGGTGTTGGGACTCCCAGGGGTTGGGCCCCTGGAGCTGGTGTTGGGGCCCCAGGGGTTAAGTCCCTTGCGCTATGGTTCGCGCGCTCTGGGGTTGGGCCCTTGGAGCTGGCGTGCGGGCCCCAAGAGAATAGGCCTCTAGAGCTATGGTTTGGGCACTCTGGGGTTGGGCTCCTGGAGCTGGTGTTGGGGCCTCCAGGGGTTAGGCCCCTGGAGGTATTGTTCGGGCGCTCAGGGGTTGGGCCCTTGGAGCTGGTGTTGGGGCCCCAAGGGATTAGGCCCCTGGAGCTAAGGTTCGGGCGCTCAGGGGTTGGGACCCTGGAGCTGGTGTTGGGGACCCCAGGAGTTGGGCCCCTGGAGCTGGTGTTGGGGCCCCAGGGGTTAGGCCCCTTGAGCTAACGCTCGGGCGCTCAGGGGTTGGGCCGCTGGAGTTGGTGTTGCGGCCACCAGGGGTTGAGCCCCTGGAGCTATGGTTAGGGCGCTCCGGGGTTGGGCCCCTGGAACTTGTGTTGGGACCCCCAGGGGTTGGGCTCCTGGAGCTGGTGTTGGGGCCCCCAGGGGTTGGGCGCCTGGAGCTGTGGTTGGGGCCCTCGGGGGTTAGGCCCCTGGAGCTATGGTTCGGGCACTCAGGGGTTGGGCCCCTGAAACTGGTGTTGGGGCCCCCAGGGGTTGGGCCCCTGGAGCTGGGGTTGGGGCCCTCGGGGGTTAGGCCCCTGCAGCTATGGTTCGGGCGCTCAGGGATTGAGCCCCTGGAGCTAGTTTTGGGGCCTCCAGTGGTTGGGACCCAGGAGCTGGGGTTGGGGCCTCCAGGGGTTAGGCCCCTGGATCTTTGGTTCGGCCGCTCATGGGTTGGGTCCCTGGAGATGGTGTTGGGGCCCCAAGGGGTTGGGCCCCTGGAGCTGGTGTTGGGGACCCAGGGGTTAGGCCCCTGGAGCTATGGTTCAGGCGCTCAGGGGTTGGGCCCCTGGAGCTATGGTTCGGGCGCTCAGTTGTTGGGCCCCTGGAGCTGGGGTGGAGGGCCCCAGGGGTTGGGCCCGTGGAGCTGGTGTTGGGGCCCCCAGGGATTGGGCCCCTGGAGCTATGTTTCGGGCGATCTGGGGTTGGGCCCCTGGAGCTGGTGTTGGGGACCCAGGTTTTAGGCCCGTGGAGCTATGGTTCGGGCGCTCAGGGGTTGGTTCCCTGGAGCTAGGGTCGAGGGCCCCAGGGGTGGGCCCCCTGGAGCTGGTGTTGGGGCACCCAGGTTTTGAGTTCCTGGAGATTGTGTTGGGGCTCGCAGGGGTTGGGCCCCTGGAGCTGTGGTTGGGGCCCCCAAAGTTTAGGCCCCTGGAGCTATGGTTCGGGCGCTGTGGGGTTGGGCCCCTGGAGCTGGTGTTGGGGCCCCCAGGTTTTGAGTTCCTGGAGATTGTGTTGGGGCTCGCAGGGGTTGGGCCCCTGGAGCTGTGGTTGGGGCACCCAGGGGTTAGGCCCCTGGAGCTATGGTTCGGGCACTCAGTGGTTGGGCCCCTGTATCTGGTGTTGGGGCCCCCAGGGGTTGGGCCCCTGGAGGTGGGGTTTGGGCCCCGAGGAGTTAGGCCCCTAGAGCTATGGTTCGGCGCTCAGGGGTTGGGCCCCTGGATCTTGTGTTGGGGCCCCAAGAGGTTGGGCCCCTGGAGCTGGTGAGGTGCCCCAGGAGTTAGGCCCCTGGAGCTATAGTTCGGGCGCTCAGGGGTTGGGCCCCTGGAGCTGCGGTCGAGGGCCCCAGGGGTTGGGCCCCTGGAGCTGGGGTTGGGACCCCGGGGGTTACGCCCCTGGAGCTGGGGTTGGGCCCCTGGAGCTGGTGAGGGGCCCCAGGGGTTAGGTCCCTGGAGCTATGGTTCGTACGCTCAGGGGTTGGGCCCCTGGAGCTGGGGTCGAGGGCCCCAGGGGTTGGGCCCCTGGAGCTGGGGTTGGGGCCCCGGGGGTTACGCCCCTGGAGCTGGGGTTGAGGCCCTCAGGGGTTAGGTCCCTGGAGCTATGGTTCGGGCGCTCAGGGGTTTGGCCCCTGGAGCTTGTGTTGGGGCCCCCAGGGGTTGGGCCCCTGGAACTATGGTTCGGGCTCTCTGGGGTTGGGCCCCTGGAGCTGGGGTTGGGGCCCCCGGGGGTTAGGCACCTGGAGCTATGGTTCGTTCGCTCAGGGATTGGGCACCTGGAGCTGGTGTTGGGGCCCTCAGGGATTAGGCCCCTGGAGCTCTGGCCCTGACGCTCAGGGATTGGGCCCCTGGAGCTGGTTTTGGGGCCCACAGGGGTTGAGCTCCTGGAGCAGGTGTTGGTTCCCCCAGGGGTTGGGCCCCTGGAGCTGTGGTTTGGGCCCCAGGGGCTTAGGCCCCTGGAGCTATGGTTCGGGCCCCCGGGGGTTAGGCCCCTGGAGCTATGGTTCGGGCGCTCAGGGATTGAGCCCCTGGAGCTGGTTTTGGGGCCCCCAGGGGTTAGGCCCCTGGAGCTATGTTTCGGGCGCACAGGGGTTGGGCCCCTGGAGCTATAGTTCGGGCGCTCAGCGGTTGGGCCCCTGGAGCTGGGGTGGAGGGCCCCAGGTCTTGGGCCCCTGGAGCTAGTGTTGGGGCCCCCAGGGATTGGGCCCCTGGAGCTATGTTTCGGGCGCTCTGGGGTTGGGCCCCTGGAGCTAGTGTTGGGGACCCCATGGGTTGGGTTCCTGGAGCTGGTGGTGCCCGCAGGGGTTGGGCCCCTGGAGCTGTGGTTGGGGCCCCCAGGGGTTAGGCCTCTGGAGCTATGGTTCGGGCGCTCAGGGGTTGGGCCCCTGGAGCTGGTGTTGGGGCTCACAGGGGTTCGGACCCTGGAGCTATGGTTCGGGCGCTCAGGGGTTGGGCCCTTGGAGCTGGCGTGCGGGCCCCCAGGGAATAGGCCCCTAGAGCTATGGTTTGGGCACTCTGGGGTTGGGCCCCTGGAGCTGGTGTTGGGGCCCCCAGGGGTTGGGCCCCTGGAGCTGTGGTTGGGGCCCTCGGGGGTTAGGCCCCTGGAGCTATGGTTCGGGCACTCAGGAGTTGGGCCCCTGAAACTGGTGTTGGGGCCCCCAGGGGTTGGGCCCCTGGAGCTGGGGTTGGGGCTCTCGGGGGTTAGGCCCCTGCAGCTATGGTTCGGGCGCTCAGGGGTTGGGCCCCTGGAGCTAGTTTTGGGGCCTCCAGTGGTTGGGACCCTGGAGCTGCGGTTGGGGCCCCCAGGTTTTGAGTTCCTGGAGATTGTGTTGGGGCTCGCAGGGGTTGGGCCCCTGGAGCTGTGGTTGGGGCCCCCAGGGTTTAGGCCCCTGGAGCTATGGTTCGGGCGCTGTGGGGTTGGGCCCCTGGAGCTGGTGTTGGGGCCCCCAGGTTTTGAGTTCCTGGAGATTGTGTTGGGGCTCGCAGCGGTTGGGCCCCTGGAGCTGTGGTTGGGGCCCCCAGGGGTTAGGCCCCTGGAGCTATGGTTCGGGCGCTCAGGGGTTGGGCCCCTCGAGCTGGTGTTGGGGCCCCCAGGGGTTGGGCCCCTGGCGGTGGGGTTTGGGCCCCCAGGAGTTAGGCCATTAGAGCTATGGTTCGGGCGCTCAGGGGTTGGGCCCCTGGAGCTGGTGAGGGGCCCCAGGGGTTAGGCCCCTGGAGCGATGGTTCGGGCGCTCAGGGGTTGGCCCCTGGAGCTGGGGTCGAGGGCACCAGCGGTTGGGCCCCTGGCTCTGGGGTTGGGGCCCCGGGGCTTACGCCCCTGGAGCTGGGGTTGGGCCCCTGGAGCTGGTGAGGGGCCCCAGGGGTTAGGCCCCTGGAGCTATGGTTCGGACGCTCAGGGGTTGGGCCCCTGGAGCTGGGGTCGAGGGCCCCAGGGGTTGGGCCCCTGGAGCTATGGTTCGGGCTCTCTGGGGTTCGGCCCCTGGAGCTGGTGTTGGGGCTCCCAGGGGTTGGGCTCTTTGAGCTGGTGTTGGGGTCCCCATGGGTTGGGCCCCTGTAGCTGGGGTTGGGGCCCCCGAGGGTTAGACCCCTGGAGCTATGGTTCGGGCGCTCGGTGGTTGGACCCCTGGAGCTGGTGTTGGGGCATCCAGGGGTTGGGCTCCTGGAGCTAGGGTTGGGGCCCACAGGGGTTGGGCACCTGGAGCTATGGTTCGTTCGCTCAGGGGTTGGGCCCCTTCAGCTGGTGTTGGGGCCCTCAGGGATTAGGCCCCTGGAGCTATGGATCCGGCGCTCAGGGATTGGGCCCCTGGAGCTGGTTTTGGGGCACTCAGGGGTTGGGCTCCTGGAGCAGGTGTTGGGGCCCCCAGGGGTTGGGCCCCTGGAGCTGTGCTTGGGGCCCCCGGGGGTTAGGCCCCTGGAGCTATGGTTCGGGCGCTCAGGGGCTGGGCCCCTGTAGCTGGTGTTTGGACCCCCAGGGTTTGGGCCCCTGGAGCTTGGGTTCGGGCCCCCGGGGGTTAGGCCCCTGGAGCTATGGTTCGGGCGCTCAGGGATTGAGCCCCTGGAGCTGGTTTTGGGGCCCCCAGGGGTTGGGCCCCTGGAGCTGGGATTGGGGCCTCCAGGGGTTAGGCCCCTGGAGCTTTGGTTCGGGCGCTCAGGGGTTGGGCCCCTGGAGCTTGTGTTGGGTCCCCAAGGGGTTTTGCCCCTGGAGCTGGTGTTGGGGACCCAGGGGTTAGGCCCCTGGAGCTATGGTTCGGGCGCACAGGGGTTGGGCCCCTGGAGCTATAGTTCGGGCGCTCAGCGGTTGGGCCCCTGGAGCTGGGGTGGAGGGCCCCAGGTCTTGGGCCCCTGGAGCTAGTGTTGGGGCCCCCAGGGATTGGGCCCCTGGAGCTATGTTTCGGGCGCTCTGGGGTTGGGCCCCTGGAGCTAGTGTTGGGGACCCCATGGGTTGGGTTCCTGGAGCTGGTGGTGCCCGCAGGGGTTGGGCCCCTGGAGCTGTGGTTGGGGCCCCCAGGGGTTAGGCCTCTGGAGCTATGGTTCGGGCGCTCAGGGGTTGGGCCCCTGGAGCTGGTGTTGGGGCTCACAGGGGTTCGGACCCTGGAGCTATGGTTCGGGCGCTCAGGGGTTGGGCCCTTGGAGCTGGCGTGCGGGCCCCCAGGGAATAGGCCCCTAGAGCTATGGTTTGGGCACTCTGGGGTTGGGCCCCTGGAGCTGGTGTTGGGGCCCCCAGGGGTTGGGCCCCTGGAGCTGTGGTTGGGGCCCTCGGGGGTTAGGCCCCTGGAGCTATGGTTCGGGCACTCAGGAGTTGGGCCCCTGAAACTGGTGTTGGGGCCCCCAGGGGTTGGGCCCCTGGAGCTGGGGTTGGGGCTCTCGGGGGTTAGGCCCCTGCAGCTATGGTTCGGGCGCTCAGGGATTGGGCCCCTGGAGCTAGTTTTGGGGCCTCCAGTGGTTGGGACCCTGGAGCTGCGGTTGGGGCCCCCAGGTTTTGAGTTCCTGGAGATTGTGTTGGGGCTCGCAGGGGTTGGGCCCCTGGAGCTGTGGTTGGGGCCCCCAGGGTTTAGGCCCCTGGAGCTATGGTTCGGGCGCTGTGGGGTTGGGCCCCTGGAGCTGGTGTTGGGGCCCCCAGGTTTTGAGTTCCTGGAGATTGTGTTGGGGCTCGCAGCGGTTGGGCCCCTGGAGCTGTGGTTGGGGCCCCCAGGGGTTAGGCCCCTGGAGCTATGGTTCGGGCGCTCAGGGGTTGGGCCCCTCGAGCTGGTGTTGGGGCCCCCAGGGGTTGGGCCCCTGGAGGTGGGGTTTGGGCCCCCAGGAGTTAGGCCATTAGAGCTATGGTTCGGGCGCTCAGGGGTTGGGCCCCTGGAGCTGGTGAGGGGCCCCAGGGGTTACGCCCCTGGAGCGATGGTTCGGGCGCTCAGGGGTTGGCCCCTGGAGCTGGGGTCGAGGGCACCAGCGGTTGGGCCCCTGGCTCTGGGGTTGGGGCCCCGGGGCTTACGCCCCTGGAGCTGGGGTTGGGCCCCTGGAGCTGGTGAGGGGCCCCAGGGGTTAGGCCCCTGGAGCTATGGTTCGGACGCTCAGGGGTTGGGCCCCTGGAGCTGGGGTCGAGGGCCCCAGGGATTGGGCCCCTGGAGCTGGTGTTGGGGCCCCGGGGGTTACACCCCTGGAGCTGGGGTTGGGGCCCCCAGGGGTTAGGCCCCTGGAGCTATGGTTCGGGCTCTCTGGGGTTCGGCCCCTGGAGCTGGTGTTGGGGCTCCCAGGGGTTGGGCTCTTTGAGCTGGTGTTGGGGTCCCCATGGGTTGGGCCCCTGTAGCTGGGGTTGGGGCCCCCGAGGGTTAGACCCCTGGAGCTATGGTTCGGGCGCTCGGTGGTTGGACCCCTGGAGCTGGTGTTGGGGCATCCAGGGGTTGGGCTCCTGGAGCTAGGGTTGGGGCCCACAGGGGTTGGGCACCTGGAGCTATGGTTCGTTCGCTCAGGGGTTGGGCCCCTTCAGCTGGTGTTGGGGCCCTCAGGGATTAGGCCCCTGGAGCTATGGTTCCGGCGCTCAGGGATTGGGCCCCTGGAGCTGGTTTTGGGGCACTCAGGGGTTGGGCTCCTGGAGCAGGTGTTGGGGCCCCCAGGGGTTGGGCCCCTGGAGCTGTGCTTGGGGCCCCCGGGGGTTAGGCCCCTGGAGCTATGGTTCGGGCGCTCAGGGGCTGGGCCCCTGTAGCTGGTGTTTGGACCCCCAGGGTTTGGGCCCCTGGAGCTTGGGTTCGGGCCCCCGGGGGTTAGGCCCCTGGAGCTATGGTTCGGGCGCTCAGGGATTGAGCCCCTGGAGCTGGTTTTGGGGCCCCCAGGGGTTGGGCCCCTGGAGCTGGGATTGGGGCCTCCAGGGGTTAGGCCCCTGGAGCTTTGGTTCGGGCGCTCAGGGGTTGGGCCCCTGGAGCTTGTGTTGGGTCCCCAAGGGGTTTTGCCCCTGGAGCTGGTGTTGGGGACCCAGGGGTTAGGCCCCTGGAGCTATGGTTCGGGCGCACAGGGGTTGGGCCCCTGGAGCTATAGTTCGGGCGCTGAGCGGTTGTGCCCCTGGACCTTGGGTGGATTGCCCCAGGGGTTGGGCCCCTGGAGCTAGTGTTGCGGCCCCCAGGGATTTTGCCC
Source organism: Gopherus flavomarginatus (assembly GCF_025201925.1). Classification (NCBI taxonomy): domain Eukaryota; kingdom Metazoa; phylum Chordata; order Testudines; family Testudinidae; genus Gopherus; species Gopherus flavomarginatus. The sequence continues at coordinate 14,261 of NW_026115164.1, forward strand.
CTGGAGCTAGTGTTGGGGCCCCCAGGGGTTGGGCTCCTGGAGCTGGTGGTGACCGCAGGGGTTGGGCCCCTGGAGCTGTGGTTGGGGCCCCCAGGGGTTAGGCCTCTGGAGCTATGGTTCGGGCGCTCAGGGGTTGGGCCCCTGGAGCTGGTGTTGTGGCTCACAGGGGTTCGGACCCTGGAGCTGGGGTTGGGGCCCCCGGGGGTTAGGCCCCTGGAGCTATGGTTTGGGCGCTCAGGGGTTGGGCCCCTGGAGCTGTTGTTGGGGCCCCCAGGGGTTGGGCCCCTGGAGCTATGGTTAGGGCGCTCCGGGGATCGGCCCCTGGAACTTGTGTTGGGGCCCCCAGGGGTTAGGCTTCTGGAGCTGGTGTTGGGGCCCTCAGGGGTTGGGCCCCTGGAACTGGTGTTGGGGCCCTCGGGGGTTAGGCCTCTGCAGCTATGGTTCGGGCGCTCAGGGGTTGGGCCCCTGGAACTGGAGTCGAGGGCCCCAGGGGTTGGGACCCTGGAGCTGGGGTTGGGGCCCCGTGGGTTACGCCCCTGGAGCTGGGGTTGGCTCCCCCAGGGGTTAGGCTCCTGGAGCTATGGTTCGGGCGCTCAGGGGTTTGGCCCCTGGAGCTGGTGTTGGGGCCCCCAGGGGTTGGGCCCCTGGAACTATGGTTCAGGCGCTCTGGGGTTGGGCCCCTGGAGCTGGTGTTGGGGCTCCCAGGGATTGGGCTCTTGGAGCTGGTGTTGGGGCCCCCAGGGGTTGGACCCCTGGAGCTGGGGATGGGGCCACCAGGGGTTAGGTCCATGGAGCTATGGTTCGGGCGCTCAGGGGTTGGGTCCCTGGAGTTGGTGTTGGGGCCCCAGGGGCTGGGCCCCTGCAGCTAGTGTTGGGGCCCCAGGGGTTAGACCCCTGGAGCTATGGTTCGGGCGCTCAGGGTTTGGGCCCCTGGAGCTGGTGGTGGGGCCCCCAGGGGTTGGGCCCCTGGAGCTGGGGTTGGGGCCCACAGGATTTAGGCCCCTGAAGCTATGGTTCGGGCTCTCAGGGGTTGGGCCCCTGGAGCTGGTGTTGGGGCCCCCAGGGGTTAGGCCCCTTGCGCTATGGTTCGGGCGCTCAGGGGTTGGGCCCTTGGAGCTGGCGTGCGGGCCCCCAGGGAATAGGCCCCTAGAGCTATTGTTTGGGCACTCTGGGGTTGGGCCCCTGGAGCTGGTGTTGGGGCTCCCAGGGGTTGGGTCCTGGAGCTGGTGTTGGGGCCTCCAGGGGTTAGGCCCCTGGAGGTATTGTACGGGCGCTCAGGGGTTGGGCCCTTGGAGCTGGTGTTGGGGCCCCCAGGGATTAGGCCCCTGGAGCTAAGGCTCGGGGGCTCAGGGGTTGGGCCGCTGGAGTTGGTGTTGCAGCTACCAGGGGTTGGGCCCCTGGAGCTATGGTTAGGGCGCTCCGGGGTTGGGCCCCTGGAACTTGTGTTGGGACCCCCAGGGGTTGGGCTCCTGGAGCTGGTGTTGGGGCCCCCAGGGGTTGGGTCCCTGGAGCTGTGGTTGGGGCCCTCGGGGTTTAGGCCCCTGGAGCTATGGTTCGGGCACTCAGGGGTTGGGCCCCTGAAACTGGTGTTGGGGCCCTCAGGGGTTGGGCCACTGGAGCTGGGGTTGGGGCCCTCGGGGGTTAGGCCCCTGCAGCTATGGTTCGGGGGCTCAGGGATTGGGACCCTGGAGCTGGTTTTGGGGCCTCCAGTGGTTGTGACCCTGGAGCTGGGGTTGGGGCCTCCAGGGGTTAGGCCCCTGGACCATTTTTTCGGCCGCTCATGGGTTGGGCCCCTGGAGCTGGTGTTGGGGCCCCAAGGGGTTCGGCCCCTGGAGCTGGTGTTGGGGCCCCCAGGGGTTGGGCCCCTGGAGCTATGGTTCGGGCGCTCAGGGGTTTGGCCACTGGAGCTGGTGTTGGGGCCCCCAGGGGTTGGGCCCCTGGAACTATTGTTTGGGCTCTCTGGGGTTGGGCCCCTGGAGCTGGTGTTGGGGCTCCCAGGGGTTGGGCCCCTGTAGCTGCGGTTGGGGCCCCCGGGGGATAGACCCCTGGAGCTATGGTTCGGGCGCTCAGGGGTTGGACCCTGGAGCTGGTGTTGGGGCATCCAGGGGTTAGGCCCCTGGAGCTGGGGTTGGGGCCCCCGGGGGTTAGGCCCCTGGAGCTGTGGTTCGTTCGCTCAGGGGTTGGGCCCCTGGAGCTGGTGTTGGGGCCCTCAGGGATTAGGCCCCTGGAGCTATGGTTCTGGCGCTCAGGGATTGGGCCCCTGGAACTGGTTTTGGGGCCCCCAGGGGTTGGGCTCCTGTAGCAGGTGTTGGGGCCCCCAGGGGTTGGGCCCCTGGAGCTGTGGTTGGGGCCCCCGGGGGTTAGGCCCCTGGAGATATGGTTCGGGCGCTCAGTGGTTGGGCCTCTGTAGCTGGTGTTTGGACCCCCAGGGGTTGGGCCCCTGGAGCTGGGGTTCGGGCCCCCGGGGGTTAGGTCCCTGGAGCTTTGGTTCGGGCGCTCAGGGGTTGGGCCCCTGGAGCTTGTGTTGGGTCCCCAAGGGGTTTTGCCCCTGGAGCTGGTGTTGGTTACCCAGGGTTTAGGCCCCTGGAGCTATGGTTCGGGGGCACAGGGGTTGGGCCCCTGGAGCTATAGTTCGGGCGCTCAGCGGTTGGGCCCCTGGAGCTGGGGTGGAGGGCCCCAGGGGTTGGGCCCCTAGAGCTAGTGTTGGGGCCCCCAGGGATTGGGCCCCTGGAGCTATGTTTCGGGCGCTCTGGGGTTGGGCCCCTGGAGCTGTGGTTGGGACCCCCAGGGGTTAGGCCTCTGGAGCTATGGGTCGGGCGCTCAGGGGTTGGGCCCCTGGAGCTGGTGTTGGGGCCCACAGGGGTTCGGACCCTGGAGCTGGGGTTGGGGCCCCCGGGGGTTAGGCCCCTGGAGCTATGGTTTGGGCGCTCAGGGGTTGGGCCCCTGGAGCTGGTGTTGGGGCCCCCAGGGGTTGGGCCCCTGGAGCTATGGTTAGGGCGCTCCGGGGTTCGGCCCCTGGAACTTGTGTTGGGGCCCCCAGGGGTTGGGCTCCTGGAGCTGGTGTTGGGGCCCCCAGGGGTTGGGCCCCTGAAGCTGGTGTTGGGGCCCCCAGGGGTTGGGCCCCTGGAGGTGGGGTTGGGGCCCTCGGGTGTTAGGCCTCTGCAGCTATGGTTCGGGCGCTCAGGGGTTGAGCCCCTGGAACTGGGGTCGAGGGCCCCAGGGGTTGGGCCCCTGGTGCTGGGGTTGGGGCCCCTTGGGTTACGCCCCTGGAGCTGGGGTTGGGGCCCCCAGGGGTAAGGCCCTTGGAGCTATGGTTCGGGCGCTCAGGGGTTTGGTCCCTGGAGCTGGTGTTGGGGCCCCCAGGGGTTGGGCTCTTGGAGCTGGTGTTGGGGCCCCCAGTGGTTGGGCCCCTGGAGCTGCGGTTGGGGCCACCAGGCGTTAGGTCCATGGAGCTATGGTTCGGGCGCTCAGGGGTTGGGTCCCTGGAGTTGGTGTTGGGGCCCCAGGGGCTGGGCCCCTGCAGCTAGTGTTGGGGCCCCAGGGGTGAGACCCCTGGAGCTGTGGTTCGGGCGCTCAGGGTTTGGGCCCCTGGAGCTGGAGGTGGGGCCCCCAGGGGTTAGGCCCCTGGAGCTGGGGTTGGGGCCCAAAGGATTTAGGCCCCTGGAGCTATGGTTCGGGCTCTCAGGGGTTGGGCTCCTGGAGCTGGTGTTGGGGCCCCCAGGGGTTAGGCCCCTGGAGCTATGGTTCGGGCGCTCAGGGTTTGGGCCGCTGGAGCTGGTGTTGGGGCCCCTGACCTAATGTCACCCCTTGCTCTCCCATCCCCCACACAGACAGTCCCAACTCCATCACAGTAATGCCCAGACATTTCACGCATGGAGCAACAGTAACACTGTGTGGCCATGCAGGGTAATGCCCAGAGCATTTCCTGCATGGAGCAAGAGTGACACCGTGTGGTCACATAGGGTAGTGCACAGAGCATTTCCCCGCATGGAGCTATGGTTCGGGAGCTCTGGGGTTGGGCCCCTGTAGCTGGTGTTGGGACTCCCAGGGGTTGGGCCCCTGGACCTGGTGTTGGGGCCCCAGGGGTTAAGCCCCTTGCGCTATGGTTCTGGCGCTCAGGGGTTGGGCCCTTGGAGCTGGCGTGCGGGCCCCCAGGGAATAGGCCCCTAGAGCTATGGTTTGGGCACTCTGGGGTTGGGCCCCTGGAGCTGGTATTGGGGCTCCCAGGGGTTGGGCCCCTGGAGCTGTTGTTGGGGCCCTCAGGGATTAGGCCCCTGGAGCTATGGTTCTGGCGCTCAGGGTTTGGGCCCCTGGAGCTGGTTTTGGGGCCCCCAGGGGTTGGGCTCCTGGAGCAGGTGTTGGGGCCCCCAGGGCTTGGGCCCGTGGAGCTGTGGTTTGGGCCCCCGGGGGTTAGGCCCCTGGAGCTATGGTTCGGGCGCTCAGGGATTGAGCCCCTGGAGCTGGTTTTGGTGCCCCCAGGGGTTGGCCCCTGGAGCTATGGTTCGGGCGCTCAGGGGTTGGGCCCCTGTAGCTGGTGTTTGGACCCCCAGGGGTTGGGCCCCTGGAGCTGTGGTTCGGGCCCCCGGGGGTTAGGCCCCTGGAGCTATGGTTCGGGCGCTCAGGGATTGAGCCCCTGGAGCTGGTTTTGGTGCCCCCAGGGGTTGGGCCCCTGGAGCTGGGATTGGGGCCTCCAGGGGTTAGGCCCCTATAGCTTTGGTTCGGGTGCTCAGGGGTTGGGCCCCTGGAGCTTGTGTTGGGTCCCCAAGGGGTTTTGCCCCTGGAGCTCGTGTTGGGGACCCAGGGGTTAGGTCCCTGGAGCTATGGTTCGGGCGCACAGGGGTTGGGCCCCTGGAGCTATGTTTCGGGCGCTCTGGGGTTGGACCCCTGGAGCTAGTGTTGGGGCCCCCAGGGGTTGGGCTCCTGGAGCTGGTGGTGCCCGCAGGGGTTGGGCCCCTGGAGCTGTGGTTTGGGCCCCCAGGGGTTAGGGGTCCTCGAGCTGGTGTTGGGGACCCTGGGGTTGGGCCCCTGGAGATGGTGGGGCCCCTGGGGTTAAGCCCCTTGCGCTATGGTTCGGGCGCTCAGGGGTTGGGCCCTTGGAGCTGGCGTGCGGGCCCTCAGGGAATAGGCCCCTATAGCTATGGTTTGGGCACTCTGGGGTTGGGCCCCTGGAGCTAGTGTTGGGGCTCCCAGGGGTTGGGCTCCTGGAGCTGGTGTTGGGGCCTCCAGGGGTTAGGCCCCTGGAGGTATTGTTCGGGCGCTCAGGCGTTGGGACCTTGGGGCTGGTGTTGGGGACCCCAGGAGTTGGACCCCTGGAGCTGGTGTTGGGGCCCCAGGGGTTAGGCCCCTTGAGCTAAGGCTCGGGCGCTCAGGGGTTGGGCCGCTGGAGTTGGTGTTGCGGCCACCAGGGGTTGGGCCCCTGGAGCTATGGTTAGGGCGCTCCGGGGTTGGGCCCATGGAACTTGTGTTAGGACCCCCAGGGGTTGGGCTCCTGGAGCTGGTGTTGGGGCCCCCAGGGGTTGGGCCCCTGGAGCTGTGGTTGGGGCCCTCGGGGGTTAGGCCCATGGAGCTATGGTTCGGGCACTCAGGGGTTGGACCCCTGAAACTAGTGTTGGGGCCCCCAGGGGTTGGGCCCCTGGAGCTGGGGTTGGGGCCCTCGGGGGTTAGGCCCCTGCAGCTATGGTTCGGGCGCTCAGGGATTGGGCCCCTGGAGCTGGTTTTGGGGCCTCCAGTGGTTGGGACCCTGGAGCTGGGGTTGGGGCCTCCAGGGGTTAGGCCCCTGGATCTTTGGTTCGGCCGCTCATGGGTTGGGCCCCTAGAGCTGGTGTTGGGGCCCCAAGGGGTTGGGCCCCTGGAGCTGGTGTTGGGGACCCAGGGGTTAGGCCCCTGGAGCTATGGTTCAGGCGCTCAAGGGTTGGGCCCCTGGAGATATAGTTCGGGCGCTCAGGGGTTGGGCCCCTGGAGCTGGGGTGGAGGGCCCCAGGGGTTGGGCCCCTGGAGCTGGTGTTGGGGCCCCCAGGGATTGGGCCCCTGGAGGTATGTTTCGGGCGCTCTGGGGTTGGGCCCCTGGAGCTGGTGTTGGGGACCCAGGTTTTCGGCCCGTGGAGCTATGGTTCAGGCACTCAGGGGTTGGACCCCTGGAGCTATGGTTCGGGCGCTCAGGGGTTGGTTCCCAGGAGCTAGGGTCGAGGGCCCCAGGGGTGGGGCCCCTGGAGTTGGTTTGGGGTCCCCAGGTTTTGAGTTCCTGGAGATTGTGTTGGGGGTCGCAGGGATTGGGCTCTTGGAGCTGGTGTTGGGGCCCCCAGGGGTTGGGCCCCTGGAGCTGGGGTTGGGGCCCCCAGGGGTTAGGTCCATGGAGCTATGGTTCGGGCGCTCAAGGGTTGGGTCCCTGGAGTTGGTGTTGGGGCCCCAGGGGCTTGGCCCCTGCAGCTAGTGTTGGGGCCCCAGGGGTTAGACCCCTGGAGCTATGGTTCGGGCGCTCAGGGTTTGGGCCCCTGGAGCTGGTGGTGGGGCCCCCAGGGGTTGGGCCCCTGGAGCTGGGGTTGGGGCCCACAGGAATTAGGCCCCTGGAGCTATGGTTCGGGCTCTCAGGGTTTGGGCCCCTGGAGCTGGTGTTGGGGCCCCCAGGGATTAGGCCCCTGGAGCTATGGTTCGGGCGCTCAGGGGTTGGGCCGCTGGAGCTGGTGTTGGGGCCCCTGACCTAATGTCACCCCTTGCTCTCCCATCCCCCACACAGACAGTCCCGACTCCATCACAGTGTCAGGGACTCTACCCCAGACGGCAAAGTTCGTTGTCTGACCGCGAGAGAGACAGGCAACACCAGCAAGGTCCGATCAAAAGCTCTTTATTGACAAGTGCACGCATCAATAGAGAGCAGCTCGTCTCCAGAGAGAACCAGCCTGCTCTTTACATCTTAGTATAAGCCTATATAGACAGTTCCGTCGCGTCATAAATTATTCACTGGAGCAACCCACCCTCTTCTTCTAACAACTAGAAACTAGACACCTTTAGTATACATGCATGCCTAAAGTTAGAAATGTAGGGGAGTTCAAAACAAACAAAGAACAAAACCAGGGAGCGAAAACAAGGAGGCTGGGAAACTAGGACTCTTATCAGTTCTTCGAAGGAGCTGCCCGAACACAGCACATCTGGTACTATGCCAGGAATGCAGCTTCTCTCTTATCTCACTTTTTCCCAGCGCTTGTGAGACATGCTGCTGCTTCTCAGTGTTTTCCACTCAGGGATTACCCACAAACCTCTGTTAGCCTGACTTTGGTCAGGTTGGCATACCTGGTTTTGTCTGCTATATCTTTATTCAGGCCTAACAATCCCCCCTTTGTCCCTAGAGGACCATAATGGGACTCTTGGGACACATATCCATTTAACAATTGTACGGGGGAGGCTAGTAAACCATGACCCAAGGTCTGAGTGGAGGTCCTTAAAACTTAAAGTGTGATCAAGAGATATAGCATGGAAAACAACAGCAACATTCTTAATAGCTTGTAAATCTTTGTCAATTAAGCCAGAGTGATTAACAGCAAAGCAACATTTTTCCCCAATGCGATAACAAGCCCCTCCCTAATTCAGCATTCATGGCATTTAGCACACGTCTATTTTGCAAAGTTACTTCTGCTACTTCATCAGTCTTTCGTTGCAACTTTTGGAAAGCGTCTATTAATGCATTAGCTGTTTTTTTTCAAGCTCTGCGGAAATATTTACAACTGTTCTCTTGAGCTTAGCCACCCACAATCCAGGAATGAGTGCACGGACAAAAGAGTGGAATCCTGTTTGTCTGACAACTAAGGGATTGGGGCACTGAGTATAAATCAGTTAGGTATACCAAGTGGTCTAATTTCCCAGATGTTTCGGTGAATAATCCAGTTTCATGTGCATCCTCCCCATGGACCCGTCAGGATTCGGTATGTGGAAGCCCACACTCCCCGGTCCAAATGCTTGGAAGGAGCACTGTAAATGTTTACACTTCCACCCAGAAAGTCTTTAGTATATCTCCATGACCACAGATCAGATGGTACTCCTGATGTGTCTGTAAGGGCAGTGGGCCAAGTCTGGTACTCAAGATCACTCCAAATGGCCATCAGCTGGTCATTCAGGAAATTCTGAATCTCCAAACATACTAGATCCCACTGCAATGCCTTCCCAGCCTCAGTGATATTTAATACCATCTTTCCTTGGTGTAGCACTATATTACATTTGTTATTTAACTATTTTCAGGTACTTTTAAAAGGCATTGACATTAATAGCATAGGAGGGGGTTACATTATTAGTCACTGGAATGGTTTCAATACAGGTAAAATTTCCAGTGGCAGAACAAACTCTTCGGGTACTTGTTATTTAAAATCCAATTAGAGAGAGCAATACATGCTGAAGAATTTATCCAGAACACAGGGCACAGCCTGTAGAATAAACCCCAAAATCCAATCAATACCACATTCCCAAGCATGGGTCCCACAAATTTTTTCTGCCAGTGTACAATTCTTTGTTTCTTCACCGGGGTCAGTTCTTAATGTCCTTTCTAGTCAGGAATTCCTGGACTTTAGCAATTTCAGTGGAGTGAGTGTTTCTTCTTCTTTCCCAAAACAGTCGTGGTGCAGCATCATAAGGGAGAGGTTACTAGCACATCACCCTGTAATGGTTTTGCTTTTTTTAGAAAAATTCAAAGGCACAGTAGATCTGTCAGTGGATAAGGGAGAGGTTACTAGCACTTCACCTTGTACTTTTTTCCTACTGTCCAGAAGGCACAGTGGAGCTAGAAGGTGAAATAGGCTAATCATCAGTAGGAGAATTCTCCCAATGTGGAGGGGTCTTTTTGCAGTGAGAATCTTGGGTCCAAGCAGTCAGTCTTTGGCACTTCACAGCGGTGTTGGTAGTCATCAGGACTTAAGGGCCTTTCCAGCATGGAGCCAAGGCAGTCTTTCGTTGGTGGACCTTTACATCAATCCCGTCTCCTGGTTCCAAGGAGTGGCAGGGCTGCTAGGGTCTTTGGTAGCGCTTCCTTACCTGTGAGAAAAAAAAACTTAACACATTTCATTAGTGCCTGGCAGTGTTTTTCAGATCTCATAGCTGCATGGGCAAATTCAAGCCCTCCTTTTCCTGGTTGTTAACCAAGTCTTAACTGTGAGCAGTGTCCTTGAATGGAGTCAGTGTCTTATCTATAGCCTGAGCTTGCTATTTTATTTTATTTTATTTTTTCAGTTAATTCATTCTGGTCTTTGTGCTTCTTCCCTTCTTGGCCTCTTTTAACCTGCAAAGGAAACTTTCACTTTTTACTTATACACCTTTTTCCCAACAATGAACACCTACACATTGTCATTATACAGTACATTAGTCTTATTATTCAATATATGCCACACATAACCTTTTACTAAAATAACCTTATTACAGAACTTTCGAGCAACAAGCCAGGACAAGCACACCCACTTTGAGGAGTTCACTCAATACAACCTCTAGTCCAATAGCCTTCCACCATCCCCAGCCCTCTGGCTAGAAATCTGAGGTAGCCAGAAAGATCCCATGTACAATATGGGGAGTGGGTTAACTTTTCATGTCTTTGCTTTCAAAGACTGTTGGTATGCAAATTTTAGCAACAATTTTTGCAATTAACAATTTGACCAATAAAGTTTCTTTTCCTTACTTAAGGAAATGCATTAGACTTTAATATATCACATTTTCCTGATTTATCTAAACACTTTGTATTCCAAGTTGAACAAAACAAGTACGTGCATTTTAATTTAACCTTTATATTTGATTTTAAACTAGACTATTTTATAAAAATATTAAATACAAAAATTCCAGCCACAAGACAAACACCACAAGACAGAACATAGAACACAAAACATAATTTCTATTGTGCTAGTAAATGCATGGTACGTTGAATGCTGTTTAGCTGGCATCAGTTTTCTCTGATTATCTGAAAGACAAAAAAAAACAGAGGTCTACCCCTTCTGGGCAGACAATCATTGCTTAAAATAGACAAATACCCTTGTTGATTTCAGGAAAAACAGAGGAATTATCCCATATTTTATGTGTTTCATAGGCAGCCCAGGTTTCAGTGGCTCCTACCTTATCAGTTAGATAATTTGCATTAATACAGATGCTTTCTGGCTTGCTTTTTACTTTTAACTGTTGCTTTCAAACACTGAAAGAAAACATCACTACTTATAGTGCCCTTACAGCCTAATAAAATTTCAATTACATAGCACTATATACATTCTTCAGCTAATTTAACTAAATTCTAAATGATTGCAATTAACAATTTCTTTGCCTCAGTTTATTTACGAACATTTCAAAGACACCAAGAACTTTCCTCTTTAGCATTTTTACAAAGTTCAACTGCTGTTTCCTCCAGCAACTACAGAGTTAACTTCTCACTTTCCCTTAAATCACTTGCTTGTCTCCCAACAGCCACTTTTATCAACTCAAATCACCATTCCAAGTAAGTCCTGGGTATTTGAAATCCCCATGCTTACACTTACTTACTCCTTCCTTCCACTACACCCTTAAAGTTTTCCAACCTGTTTTCCAATCTCTCTGTCTGTTGCCTGCCCGCCTGGGCCTGATCCTGCTTTTCTCACTGAACTGTCCCTTCCATAGGCACCAACTTATTCTACTACCAGTTTAGCTAGGAGGGTGGGCTTCTCAACTAGCCCCCCACCCCTCCTGGTCTCTTCCCTTAAACATTCTTACTCACAAGACTACCCGAGTCCTCCTTCATGAGGCTTGCCACCTAGACGAAGACACATGGCCCATTGGGCAAAGGCCATTTACTTAACATATAATTTAAAGGACTATTCTTAGAGGGTTTACCCAGAGACTCATTTATCTGTTTGACACTTAAACAGAAAAGAGAATTACACAGAGAGCAGAGGGAATTACAGTCTAAGCCAGACTTTCCCACTTCTATACACTGACCGCTACAGGGGACAGGACAGAAGGATCTCAATTTAACCTCAGAGCTGTCTCACACACATGGCTTCCACTCCGAGGAATTACGAACAAGAGGTTCAGTTCCACCCACACTCCTAACACCCAAATGAACAGAGAAAAAAAACAACAGTAACTGGTTAAATAGAACAGAACCAGAACCAAATAGTGTTTCCTTATCCTATTAGGACTTACTTTTACTCATGCAGTTCTCAGCGTATAACACCAACAGTACCAAGCAAAGCAAACACAAAATAACAAGGGTAAAACAAATAGATGGTGTAAATTCTGCAGGGCTCCCCGCTTCTTAATTGCTCACCAAACTGTGACAAATTTCTGTTACCAATCTATCCCTCGTGTCAGGTGATCAGGCTGACACTACAGGATCGTTGGGGGAAGATAAAGAAAACACACCATATAACTGAATTTTAAAGCTTCATTAATAAAATAATAAAACAACAACGGAGAGTGTTGGGAACGCTCCCACATCACTCAGGAAAATATTAATGCCCCAAGCCCGAAGCTCCTTTCATACTTACACACGTACGTCCAGACTGGCCACTTTTGTGTATAATGTTCAGAGGAGGGGGAGAGGTGGAAGGGAGATTATCCTGTATACAGCTTGTCCAGAATTTCCAACATGCTTCTGCTCTTGGGAGGGCTGTTCTTTTACACCCTGGAGTCTCCTGCGGCGTCTCTTTCAGAGATTCCAGTCCAGGTCGGCTGCCTGTGGCTTCTTTGGTGTCACCAAGCCACACCGACTCCAGGGTCACAAAGGCACTCTGTTGGATCTTACTGGACAGTTAAGCTTTGCAAATGTAATTTCAGTTCTGTAACTTGTATTTCCTTTGCTTCGCCTCTGTCTATATTTTTTCCTTCACAGCCAGCTGGGGCTGAAAGCAGCCCCTCCCTGCACCAAGCACAGTCCACGCCGATTCCTGACCCTGAACGCAGAGCAACCCCCTCCTTCCATCCCGGGGCCAAGATGATTTTTAAATTAACCCGTTCCTTATGTCTTTTTCTTTCTTTTTCTCTTTCCCATTAAACATTCTAGTAGCAATGCTAACTACTTTAGACAAACTTTTCCCTTGCGTACCATCTGGATGCTCTCTAAATCTTTTTGCAATATCCTTTGCACATTGTGACATGAAAACCATTTTAACCATCTCCTTTCCATGATCAGTTTCAGGATTTAAATTCCCATGCTTTTTAACTTCACAAATCAGTCGAGCACAAAAGTCAGAGAGGTGCTTATCTGGATGCTGAACACAAGCAGTCACCTTGCTCCAATTTGGAGTAGCCTCCCCTGCATCTCTAATACCATTCAAAACAGCTTTTAAAAATCCATCCAACTTTGTCTTTTGAGCTGGATTATTGGGATTCCAGTTAGGGTCAGTAATTAGCCAAGGTGCATTCAAATGAGCTGCAGATTTTTCTTTTACTTTTTGTCTTTCATCTTCTGTCATGAGAGTATCTAATAACTGATTTACATTTGCCCAGGTGGGCACATGAGTGAAAAAGATTTTGCAGAACATTCTTTCCACTGCCTCAGGATTGTCTCATAAGTGAGGCATAGTGCACTGCCAGTTAAACAAATTTGAAGTTGCAAACAGGGTATGGGTAAAACCATCTCATGTTCCCCAGCAACCAGTAGAACCAGATAAGTTCTTAATGAGGCTTGTAATATCAGAGGTGTCTCAGAAACATTCTCCCTCATGGAGTTAAGTAACCTAGTGGGGGTCCACAAGGGCAAGGACAAGGGCTGCTGTAATATTGGGGTGTTTGAAAAGCAGTTCCTGACCAAGTTTGCAAAAGGCTGGCTGGAGGCTGCACAAAGGGGGTGAGGCTGCCTGATTCCTCTGAAGATGAGGGAACATCACTCTGAGCTCCCCCTTGATTCTCCTCTGTCCCTGAACTGTCCCTAACCTGCTTTTGAATCCTTGCACTCTATCAGACGGGGAAGAACAGGAACAAAATTGTCCTCCTCCCGGTGCGGCGCTGGTGCATATGGTGGGTGATTTTTTTACAAGAGCTATCCATACAAACAGCTTCAAAAGCTACCCGTCCCTCCATGGGTTTATAATTATACCATACAAACAAGTAATCCATTTGTTCCGGCCTAAGATCAACCAAAACATCCCTTAAGGAGTTCATCCTATCTGTGGAAAAGGTTTCACCCTCCGGCCAGTCTCTAGTCAGGGGCAAATGAAAGGTAAATGATGGCCATTGGATCCAACACAGATTTCTCATCTTAAATTTAACTAGACCAGCTGTCTCAGAAATCTCTTTCCAATCTCTAAGTATCAGAGACAACGGGGCGTCCCCCGGGCACTTATTGCCAACTTGTCCCATTTTAATGAAGGGACTCTAACCCCTCTTCCCCGCGTCAAGGTAAAGGGACTCTAACCCCCACCTCCCCACGTCGAGCTCTCACTTACCTCTCCAGGGACTTGAACACCTGGACTGGGACTCAAACCCAGGCTGGGACTCTAACCCAGACAACATGGATCCTGTGCAAACCTGGACTGGGACTCTAACCCAGACCTAAGTAGTCAGGGACTCTAACCCCGACAACCTGGACCCTACTCAACGGGTAGGTGGACGTTGCTGGATTTCTACGAGCTTCAGCTGGTTCACAGAACACGCCTTATCGCCAACGCAGAGATCAGATCACCAGGCAAGGCTCCTCTAAACTGGAGGATGCGCGCTGCGTTGCCTCAGGGTCCGATCCCCCGCCGGAGAGTCAGACGGGTCCCAGCGGAGTCGCCAAAGATGTCAGGGACTCTACCCCAGACGGCAAAGTTCGTTGTCTGACCGCGAGAGAGACAGGCAACACCAGCAAGGTCCGATCAAAAGCTCTTTATTGACAAGTGCACGCATCAATAGAGAGCAGCTCGTCTCCAGAGAGAACCAGCCTGCTCTTTACATCTTAGTATAAGCCTATATAGACAGTTCCGTCGCGTCATAAATTATTCACTGGAGCAACCCACCCCCTTCTTCTAACAACTAGAAACTAGACACCTTTAGTATACATGCATGCCTAAAGTTAGAAATGTAGGGGAGTTCAAAACAAACAAAGAACAAAACCAGGGAGCGAAAACAAGGAGGCTGGGAAACTAGGACTCTTATCAGTTCTTCGAAGGAGCTGCCCGAACACAGCACATCTGGTACTATGCCAGGAATGCAGCTTCTCTCTTATCTCACTTTTTCCCAGCGCTTGTGAGACATGCTGCTGCTTCTCAGTGTTTTCCACTCAGGGATTACCCACAAACCTCTGTTAGCCTGACTTTGGTCAGGTTGGCATACCTGGTTTTGTCTGCTATATCTTTATTCAGGCCTAACAACAGTAATGCCCAGTCATTTGACGCATGGAGCAACAGTAACACTGTGTGGCCATGCAGGGTAATGCCCAGAGCATTTTCTGCATGGAGCAAGAGTGACACCGTGTGGCCACATAGGGTAGTGCACAGAGCATTTCCCCGCATGGAGCTATGGTTCGGGAGCTCTGGGGTTGGGCCCCTGCAGCTGGTGTTGGGACTCCCAGGGGTTGGGCCCCTTGAGCTGGTGTTGGGGCCCCAGGGGTTAAGCCCCTTGCGCTATGGTTCGGGCGCTCAAGGGTTGGGCCCTTGGAGCTGGCGTGCGGGCCCCCAGGGAATAGGCCCCTAGAGCTATGGTTTGGGCACTCTGGGGTTGGGGCCCTGGAGCTGGTGTTGGGGCTCCCAGGGTTTGGGCCCCTGGAGCTGGTGTTGGGGCCCTCAGGGATTAGGCCCCTGGAGCTATGGTTCTGGCGCTCATGGATTGGGACCCTGGAGCTGGTTTTGGGGCCCCCAGGGGTTGGGCTCCTGGAGCAGGTGTTGGGGCCCCCAGGGGTTGGGCCCCTGGAGCTGTGGTTGGGGCCCACGGGGGTTAGGCCCCTGGAGCTATGGTTCGGGCGCTCAGGGGTTGGGCCCCTGTAGCTGGTGTTTGGACCCCCAGGGGTTGGGCCCCTGGAGCTGGGATTGGGGCCTCCAGGGGTTAGGCCCCTGGAGCTTTGGTTCGGGCGCTCAGGGGTTGGGCCCCTGGAGCTTGTGTTGGGTCCCCAAGGGGTTTTGCCCCTGGAGCTGGTGTTGGGGACCCAGGGGTTAGGCCTCTGGAGCTATGGTTCGGGCGCACAGGGGTTGGACCCCTGGAGCTATAGTTCGGGCGCTCAGCGGTAGGGCCCCTGGACCTGGGGTGGAGGGCCCCAGGGGTTGGGCCCCTGGAGCTAGTGTTGGGGCCGCCAGGGATTGGGCCGCTGGAGCTATGTTTCGGGCGCTCTGGAGTTGGGCCCCTGGAGCTAGTGTTGGGGCCCCCAGGGGTTGGGTCCCTGGAGCTGGTGGTGCCCACAGGTGTTGGGCCCCTGGAGCTGTGGTAGGGGCCCCCAGGGTTTAGGCCTCTGGAGCTATGGTTCGGGCGCTCAGGGGTTGGGCCCCTAGAGCTGGTGCTGGGGCCCACAGGTTTTCGGAATCTGGAGCTGGGGTTGGGGCCCCCGGGGGTTAGGCCCCTGCAGCTATGGTTTGGGCGCTCAGGGGTTGGGCCCCTGGAGCTGGGGTTTGGGCCCTCGGGGGTTAGGCCTCTGCAGCTATGGTTCGGGCGCTCAGGGGTTGGGCCCCTGGAACTGGGGTCGAGGGCCCTAGGGGTTGGGCCCCTGGAGCTGGGGTTGGGGCCCCGTGGGTTACGCCCCTGGAGCTGCGGTTGGCTCTCCCAGGGGTTAGGCCCCTGGAGCTATGGTTCGGGCGCTCAGGGGTTTGGCCCCTGGAGCTGGTGTTGGGGCCCCCAGGGGTTGGGCCCCTGGAACTATGGTACAGGCGCTCTGGGGTTGGGCCCCTGGAGCTGGTGTTGGGGCTCCCAGGGATTGGGCTCTTGGAACTGGTGTTGGGGCCCCCAGGGGTTGGGCTCCTGGAGCTGGGGTTGGGGCCACCAGGGGTTAGGTCCATGGAGCTATGTTTCGGGCGCTCAGGGGTTGGGTCCCTGGAATTGGTGTTGGGGCCCCAGGGGCTGGGCCCCTGCAGCTAGTGTTGGGGCCCCAGGGGTTAGACCCCTGGAGCTATGGTTCGGACGCTCAGGGTTTGGGCCCCTGGAGCTGGTGGTGGGGCCCCCAGGGGTTGGGCCCCTGGAGCTGGGGTTGGGGCCTACAGGATTTAGGCCCCTGGAGCTATGGTTCGGGCTCTCAGGGGTTGGGCCCCTGGAGCTGGTGTTGGGGCCCCCAGGGATTAGGCCCCTTGCGCTATGGTTCGGGCGCTCAGGGGTTGGGCCCTTGGAGCTGGCGTGCGGGCCCCCAGGGAATAGGCCCCTAGAGCTATGGTTTGGGCACTCTGGGGTTGGGCCCCTGGAGCTGGTGTTGGGGCTCCCAGGGGTTGGGCTCCTGGAGCTGGTGTTGGGGCCTCCAGGGGTTAGGCCCCAGGAGGTATTGTTCGGGCGCTCAGGGGTTGGGCCCTTGGAGCTGGTGTTGGGGCCCCCAGGGATTAGGCCCCTGGAGCTAAGGTTCGGGCGCTCAGGGGTTGGGACCCTGGAGCTGGTGTTGGGGCCCCAGGGGTTAGGCCCCTTGAGCTAAGGCTCGGGCATTCAGGGGTTGGGCCGCTGGAGTTGGTGTTGCAGCCACCAGGGGTTGGGCCCTGGAGCTATGGTTAGGGCGCTCCGGGGTTGGGCCCCTGGAACTTGTGTTGGGACCCCCAGGGGTTGGGCTCCTGGAGCTGGTGTTGGGGCCCCCAGGGGTTGGGTCCCTGGAGCTGTGGTTGGGGCCCTCGGGGTTTAGGCCCCTGGAGCTATGGTTCGGGCACTCAGGGGTTGGGCCCCTGAAACTGGTGTTGGGTCCCCCAGGGGTTGGGCCCCTGGAGCTAGGGTTGGGGCCCTCGGGGGTTAGGCCCCTGCAGCTATGGTTCGGGCGCTCAGGGATTGGGACCCTGGAGCTGGTTTTGGGGCCTCCAGTGGTTGGGACCCTGGAGCTGGGGTTGGGGCCTCCAGGGGTTAGGCCCCTGGACCTTTGGTTCGGCCGCTCATTTGTTGGGCCCCTGGAGCTGGTGTTGGGGCCCAAAGGGGTTGGGCCCCTGGAGCTGGTGTTGGGGCTACCAGGGGTTAGGTCCATGGAGCTATGGTTCGGGCGCTCAGGGGTTGGGTCCCTGGAGTTGGTGTTGGGGCCCCAGGGGCTGGGCCCCTGCAGCTAGTGTTGGGGCCCCAGGGGTTAGACCCCTGGAGCTATGGTTCGGGCGCTCAGGGTTTGGGCCCCTGGAGCTGGTGTTGGGGCCCCCAGGGATTAGGCCCCTTGCGCTATGGTTCGGGCGCTCAGGGGTTGGGCCCTTGGAGCTGGCGTACGGGCCCCCAGGGAATAGGCCCCTGGAGCTATGGTTTGGGCACTCTGGGGTTGGGCCCCTGGAGCTGGTGTTGGGGCTCCCAGGGGTTGGGCTCCTGGAGCTGGTGTTGGGGCCTCCAGGGGTTAGGCCCCTGGACGTATTGTTCGGGCGCTCAGGGGTTGGGCCCTTGGAGCTGGTGTTGGGGCCCCCAGGGATTAGACCCCTGGAGCTAAGGTTCGGGCGCTCAGGGGTTGGGACCCTGGAGCTGGTGTTGGGGCCCCAGGGGTTAGGCCCCTTGAGCTAAGGCTCGTGCATTCAGGGGTTGGGCCGCTGGAGTTGGTGTTGCAGCCACCAGGGGTTGGGCCCCTGGAGCTATGGTTAGGGAGCTCCGGGGTTGGGCCCCTGGAACTTGTGTTGGGACCCCCAGGGGTTGGGCTCCTGGAGCTGGTGTTGGGGCCCCCAGGGGTTGGGTCCCTGGAGCTGTGGTTGGGGCCCTCGGGGTTTAGGCCCCTGCAGCTATGGTTCGGGCGCTCAGGGATTGGGACCCTGGAGCTGGTTTTGGGGCCTCCAGTGGTTGGGACCCTGGAGCTGGGGTTGGGGCCTCCAGGGGTTAGGCCCCTGGACCTTTGGTTCGGCCGCTCATGGGTTGGGCCCCTGGAGCTGGTGTTGGGGCCCCAAGGGGTTGGGCCCCTGGAGCTGGTGTTGGGGACCCTGGGATTGGGCCCCTGGAGCTATGTTTCGGGCGCTCTGGGGTTGGGCCCCTGGAGCTGGGGTGGAGGGCCACAGGGGTTGGGCCCCTGGAGCTGGTGTTGGGGCCCCAGGGATTGGGCCCCTGGAGCTATGTTTCGGGCGCTCTGGGGTTGGGCCCCTGGAGCTGGTGTTGGGGACCCAGGTTTTAGGCCCGTGGAGCTATGGTTCAGGCGCTCAGGGGTTGGGCTCCTGGAGCTATGGTTCGGGCACTCAGGGGTTGGGCCCCTGAAACTGGTGTTGGGGCCCCCAGGGGTTGGGCCCCTGGAGCTGGGGTTGGGGCCCTCGGGGGTTAGGCCCCTGCAGCTATGGTTCGGGCGCTCAGGTATTGGGACCCTGGAGCTGGTTTTGGGGCCTCCAGTGGTTGGGACCCTGGAGCTGGGGTTGGGGCCTCCAGGGGTTAGGCCCCTGGACCTTTGGTTCGGCCGCTCATGGGTTGGGCCCCTGGAGCTGGTGTTGGGGCCCCAAGGGGTTGGGCCCCTGGAGCTGGTGTTGGGGACCCTGGGATTGGGCCCCTGGAGCTATGTTTCGGGCGCTCTGGGGTTGGGCCCCTGGAGCTGGGGTGGAGGGCCACAGGGGTTGGGCCCCTGGAGCTGGTGTTGGGGCCCCAGGGATTGGGCCCCTGGAGCTATGTTTCGGGCGCTCTGGGGTTGGGCCCCTGGAGCTGGTGTTGGGGACCCAGGTTTTAGGCCCGTGGAGCTATGGTTCAGGCGCTCAGGGGTTGGGCTCCTGGAGCTATGGTTCGGGCGCTCAGGGGTTGGGCCCCTGGAGCTGGGGTGGAGGGCCCCAGGGGTTGGGCCCCTGGAGCTGGTGTTGGGGCCCCAGGGATTGGGCCCCTGGAGCTATGTTTCGGGCGCTCTGGGGTTGGGCCCCTGGAGCTGGTGTTGGGGACCCAGGTTTTAGGCCCGTGGAGCTATGGTTCAGGCACTCAGGGGTTGGACCCCTGGAGCTATGGTTCGGGCGCTCAGGGGTTGGTTCCCTGGAGCTAGGGTCGAGGGCCCCAGGGGTGGGGCCCCTGGAGCTGGTGTTGGGGCCCCCAGGTTTTGAGTTCCTGGAGATTGTGTTGGGGCTCGCAGGCGTTGGGCCCCTGGAGCTGTGGTTGGGGCCCCCAGGGTTTAGGCCCCTGGAGGTATGGTTCGGACGCTGTGGGGTTGGGCCCCTGGAGCTGGTGTTCGGGCCCCCAGGTTTTGAGTTCCTGGAGATTGTGTTGGGGCTCGCAGGGGTTGGGCCCCTGGAGCTGTGGTTGGGGCCCCCAGGGGTTAGGCCCCTGGAGCTATGGTTCGGGCGCTCAGGGGTTGGGCCCCTGGAGCTGGTGTTGGGGCCCCCAGGGGTTGGGCCCCTGGAGGTGGGGTTTGGGCCCCCAGGAGTTAGGCCCCTGGAGCTATGGTTCGGGCGCTCAGGGGTTGGGCCCCTGGAGCTGGTGTTGGGGCCCCAAGGGGTTGGGCCCCTGGAGCTGGTGAGGGGCCCAAGGGGTTAGGTCCCTGGAGCTATGGTTCGGGCTCTCAGGGGTTGGGCCCCTGGAGCTGGGGTCGAGGGCCCCAGGGGTTGGGCCCCTGGAGCTGGGGTTGGGGCCACGGGGGTTACGCCCCTGGAGCTGGGGTTGGGCCCCTGGAGCTGGTGAGGGGCCCCAGGGTTTAGGCCCCTGGAGTTATGGCTCGGACGCTCAGGGGTTGGGTCCCTGGAGCTGGGGTCGAGGGCCCCAGGGGTTGGGCCGCTGGAGCTGGGGTTCGGGCCCCGGGGGTTATGCCCCTGGAGCTGCGGTTGGGGCCCCGAGGGGTTAGGCCACTGGAGCTATGGTTCGGGCGCTCAGGGGTTTGGCCCCTGGATCTGGTGTTGGGGCCCCCAGGGGTTGGGCCCCTGGAACTATTGTTCGGGCTCTCTGGGGTTGGGCCCCTGGAGCTGGTGTTGGGGCTCCCAGGGGTTGGGCCCCTGTAGCTGGGGTTGGGGCCCCCGGGGGTTAGACCCCTGGAGCTATGGTTCGGGCACTCAGGGGTTGGACCCCTGGAGCTGGTGTTGGGGCATCCAGGGGTTAGCCCCTTGGAGCTGGGGTTGGGGCCCCCGGGGGTTAGGCCCCTGGAGCTGTGGTTCGTTCGCTCAGGGGTTAGGCCCCTGGAGCTGGTGTTGGGGCCCTCAGGGATTAGGCCCCTGGAGCTATGGATCTGGCACTCAGGGATTGGGCCCCTGGAGCTGTGGTTGGGGCCCCCGGGGGTTAGGCCCCTGGAGATATGGTTCGGGCGCTCAGGGGTTGGGCCCCTGTAGCTGGTGTTTGGACCCCCAGGGGTTGGGCCCCTGGAGCTGGGGTTCGGGCCCCCGGGGGTTAGGGCTCTGGAGCTATAGTTCGGGCGCTCAGGGATTGAGCCCCTGGAGCTGGTTTTGGGGCCCCCAGGGGTTGGGCCCCTGGAGCTGGGATTGGGGCCTCCATTGGTTAGGTCCCTGGAGCTTTGTTTCGGGCGCTCAGGGGTTGGGCCCCTGGAGCTTGTGTTGGGTCTCCAAGGGGTTTTCCCCTGGAGCTGGTGTTGGGGACCCAGGGTTTAGGCCCCTGGAGCTATTGTTCGGGGGCACAGGGGTTGGGCCCCTGGAGCTATAGTTCGGGCGCTCAGCGGTTGGGCCCCTGGAGCTGGGGTGGAGGCCCCAGGGGTTGGGCCCCTAGAGCTAGTGTTGGTGCTCCCAGGGATTGGGCCCCTGGAGCTATGTTTCGGGCGCTCTGGGGTTGGGCCCCTGGAGCTAGTGTTGGGGCCCCCAGGGGTTGGGCTCCTGGAGCTGGTGGTGCCCGCAGGGGTTTGGCCCCTGGAGCTGTGGTTGGGGCCCCCAGGGGTTAGGCCTCTGGAGCTATGGGTCGGGCGCTCAGGGGTTGTGCCCCTGGAGCTGGTGTTGGTGCCCACAGGGGTTCGGACCCTGGAGCTGGGGTTGGGGCCTCCGGGGGTTAGGCCCCTGGAGCTATGGTTTGGGCGCTCAGGGGTTGGGCCCCTGGAGCTGGTGTTGGGGCCCCCAGGGGTTGGGCCCCTGGAGCTATGGTTAGGGCGCTCCGGGGTTCGGCCCCTGGAACTTGTGTTGGGGCCCCCAGGGGTTGGGCTCCTGGAGGTGGTGTTGGGGCCCCCAGAGGTTGGGCCCCTGAAGCTGGTGTTGGGGCCCCCAGGGGTTGGGCCCCTGGAGCTGGGGTTGGGGCCCTCGGGGGTTAGGCCTCTGCAGCTATGGTTCGGGCGCTCAGGGGTTGAGCCCCTGGAACTGGGGTCGAGGGCCCCAGGGGTTGGGCCCCTGGTGCTGGGGTTTGGGCCCCATGGGTTACGCCCCTGGAGCTGGGGTTGGGGCCCCCAGGGGTTAGGCCCTTGGAGCTATGGTTCGGGCGCTCAGGGGTTTGGTCCCTGGAGCTGGTGTTGGGGCCCCCAGGGGTTGGGCTCCTGGAGCAGGTGTTGGGGCCCCCAGGGGTTGGGCCCCTGGAGCTGTGGTTGGGGCCTCCAGGGGTTAGGCCCCTGGAGCTTTGGTTCGGGCGCTCAGGGGTTGGGCCCCTGGAGCTTGTGTTGGGTCCCCAAGGGGTTTTGCCCCTGGAGCTGGTGTTGGGGACCCAGGGGTTAGGCCCCTGGAGCTATGGTTCGGGCGCACAGGGGTTGGGCTCCTGGAGCTATAGTTCGGGCGCTCAGCGGTTGGGCCCCTGGACCTGGGGTGGAGGGCCCCAGGGGTTGGGCCCCTGGAGCTAGTGTTGAGGCCCCCAGGGATTGGGCCCCTGGAGCTATGTTTCGGGCGCTCTGGGGTTGGGCCCCTGGAGCTAGTGTTGGGGCCCCCAGGGGTTGGGTCCCTGGAGCTGGTGGTGCCCGCAGGTGTTGGGCCCCTAGAGCTGTGGTAGGGGTCCCCAGGGTTTAGGCCTCTGGAGCTATGGTTCGGGCGCTCAGGGGTTGGGCCCCTGGAGCTGGTGTTGGGGCCCACAGGGGTTCAGACCCTGGAGCTGGGGTTGGGGCCCCCGGGGTTAGGCCCATGGAGCTATGGTTCGGGCGCTCAGGGGTTGGGCCCCTGGAGCTGGGGTTTGGGCCCTCGGGGGTTAGGCCTCTGCAGCTATGGTTCGGGAGCTCATGGGTTGGGCCCCTGGAACTGGGGTCGAGGGCCCCAGGGGTTGGGTCCCTGGAGCTGGGGTTGGGGCCCCGTGGGTTACGCCCCTGGAGCTGGGGTTGGCTCCCCCAGGGGTTAGGCCCCTGGAGCTATGGTTCGGGCGCTCAGGGGTTTGGCCCCTGGAGCTGGTGTTGGGGACCCCAGGGGTTGGGCCCCTGGAACTATGGTACAGGCGCTCTGGGGTTGGGCCCCTGGAGCTGGTGTTGGGGCTCCCAGGGATTGGGCTCTTGGAACTGGTGTTGGGGCCCCCAGGGGTTGGGCCCCTGGAGCTGGGGTTGGGGCCACCAGGGGTTAGGTCCATGGAGCTACGGTTCGGGCGCTCAGGGGTTGGGTCCCTGGAGTTGATGTTGGGGCCCCAGGGGCTGGGCCCCTGCAGCTAGTGTTGGGGCCCCAGGGGTTAGACCCCTGGAGCTATGGTTCGGGCGCTCAGGGTTAGGGCCCCTGGAGCTGGTGGTGGGGCCCCCAGGGTTTGGGCCCCTGGAGCTGGGGTTGGGGCCCACAGGATTTAGGCCCCTGGAGCTATGGTTCGGGCTCTCAGGGGTTGGGCCCCTGGAGCTGGTGTTGGGGCCCCCAGGGGTTAGGCCCCTGGAGCTATGTTTCGGGCACTCAGGGGTTGGGCCGTTGGAGCTGGTGTTGGGGCCCCTGACCTAATGTCACCCCTTGCTCTCCCATCCCCCACACAGACAGTCCCGACTCCATCAGAGTAATGCCCAGACATTTCACGCATGGAGCAACAGTAACACTGTGTGGCCATGCAGGGTAATGCCCAGAGCATTTCCTGCATGGAGCAAGAGTGACACCGTGTGGCCACATAGGGTAGTGCACAGAGCATTTCCCCGCATGGAGCTATGGTTCGGGAGCTCTGGGGTTGGGCCCCTGTAGCTGGTGTTGGGGCTCCCAGGGGTTGGGCCCCTGGAGCTGGTGTTGGGGACCCAGGGGTTAGGCCCCTGGAGCTATGGTTCAGGCGCTCAGGGGTTGGGCCCCTGGAGCTATGGTTCGGGAGCTCAGGGGTTGGGCCCCTGGAGCTGGGGTGGAGGGCCCCAGGGGTTGGGCCCCTGGATCTGGTGTTGGGGCCCCCAGGGATTGGGCCCCTGGAGCTATGTTTCGGCCGCTCTGGGGTTGGGCCCCTGGAGCTGGTGTTGGGGACCCAGGTTTTAGGCAAGTGGAGCTATGGTTCAGGCACTCAGGGGTTGGACCCCTGGAGCTATGGTTCGGGCGCTCAGGGGTTGGTTCCCTGGAACTAGGGTCGAGGGCCCCAGGGGTGGGGCCCCTGGAGCTAGTGTTGGGGCCCCCAGGTTTTGAGTTCCTGGGGATTGTGTTGGGGCTCGCAGGGGTTGGGCCCCTGGAGCTGTGGTTGGGGCCCCCAGGGTTTAGGCCCCTGGAGCTATGGTTCGGGCGCTGTGGGGTTGGGCCCCTGGAGCTGGTGTTGGGGCCCCCAGGTTTTGAGTTCCTGGAGATTGTGTTGGGGCTCGCAGGGGTTGGGACCCTGGAGCTGGTGTTGGGGCCCCCAGGGATTAGGCCCCTTGCGCTATGGTTCGGGCGCTCAGGGGTTGGGCCCTTGGAGCTGGCGTACGGGCCCCCAGGGAATAGGCCCCTGGAGCTATGGTTTGGGCACTCTGGGGTTGGGCCCCTGGAGCTGGTGTTGGGGCTCCCAGGGGTTGGGCTCCTGGATCTGGTGTTGGGGCCTCCAGGGGTTAGGCCCCTGGACGTATTGTTCGGGCGCTCAGGGGTTGGGCCCTTGGAGCTGGTGTTGGGGCCCCCAGGGATTAGGCCCCTGGAGCTAAGGTTCGGGCGCTCAGGGGTTGGGACCCTGGAGCTGGTGTTGGGGCCCCAGGGGTTAGGCCCCTTGAGCTAAGGCTCGTGCATTCAGGGGTTGGGCCGCTGGAGTTGGTGTTGCAGCCACCAGGGGTTGGGCCCCTGGAGCTATGGTTAGGGAGCTCCGGGGTTGGGCCCCTGGAACTTGTGTTGGGACCCCCAGGGGTTGGGCTCCTGGAGCTGGTGTTGGGGCCCCCAGGGGTTGGGTCCCTGGAGCTGTGGTTGGGGCCCTCGGGGTTTAGGCCCCTGGAGCTATGGTTCGGGCACTCAGGGGTTGGGCCCCTGAAACTGGTGTTGGGGCCCCCAGGGGTTGGGCCCCTGGAGCTGGGGTTGGGGCCCTCGGGGGTTAGGCCCCTGCAGCTATGGTTCGGGCGCTCAGGGATTGGGACCCTGGAGCTGGTTTTGGGGCCTCCAGTGGTTGGGACCCTGGAGCTGGGGTTGGGGCCTCCAGGGGTTAGGCCCCTGGACCTTTGGTTCGGCCGCTCATGGGTTGGGCCCCTGGAGCTGGTGTTGGGGCCCCAAGGGGTTGGGCCCCTGGAGCTGGTGTTGGGGACCCTAGGATTGGGCCCCTGGAGCTATGTTTCGGGCGCTCTGGGGTTGGGCCCCTGGAGCTGGGGTGGAGGGCCCCAGGGGTTGGGCCCCTGGAGCTGGTGTTGGGGCCCCAGGGATTGGGCCCCTGGAGCTATGTTTCGGGCGCTCTGGGGTTGGGCCCCTGGAGCTGGTGTTGGGGACCCAGGTTTTAGGCCCGTGGAGCTATGGTTCAGGCGCTCAGGGGTTGGGCTCCTGGAGCTATGGTTCGGGCGCTCAGGGGTTGGGCCCCTGGAGCTGGGGTGGAGGACCCCAGGGGTTGGGCCCCTGGAGCTGGTGTTGGGGCCCCAGGGATTGGGCCCCTGGAGCTATGTTTCGGGCGCTCTGGGGTTGGGCCCCTGGAGCTGGTGTTGGGGACCCAGGTTTTAGGCCCGTGGAGCTATGGTTCAGGCACTCAGGGGTTGGACCCCTGGAGCTATGGTTCGGGCGCTCAGGGGTTGGTTCCCTGGAGCTAGGGTCGAGGGCCCCAGGAGTGGGGCCCCTGGAGCTGGTGTTGGGGCCCCCAGGTTTTGAGTTCCTGGAGATTGTGTTGGGGCTCGCAGGCGTTGGGCCCCTGGAGCTGTGGTTGGGGCCCCCAGGGTTTAGGCCCCTGGAGGTATGGTTCGGACGCTGTGGGGTTGGGCCCCTGGAGCTGGTGTTCGGGCCCCCAGGTTTTGAGTTCCTGGAGATTGTGTTGGGGCTCGCAGGGGTTGGGCCCCTGGAGCTGTGGTTGGGGCCCCCAGGGGTTAGGCCCCTGGAGCTATGGTTCGGGCGCTCAGGGGTTGGGCCCCTGGAGCTGGTGTTGGGGCCCCCAGGGGTTGGGCCCCTGGAGGTGGGGTTTGGGCCCCCAGGAGTTAGGCCCCTGGAGCTATGGTTCGGGCGCTCAGGGGTTGGGCCCCTGGAGCTGGTGTTGGGGCCCCAAGGGGTTGGGCCCCTGGAGCTGGTGAGGGGCCCAAGGGGTTAGGTCCCTGGAGCTATGGTTCGGGCTCTCAGGGGTTGGGCCCCTGGAGCTGGGGTCGAGGGCCCCAGGGGTTGGGCCCCTGGAGCTGGGGTTGGGGCCACGGGGGTTACGCCCCTGGAGCTGGGGTTGGGCCCCTGGAGCTGGTGAGGGGCCCCAGGGTTTAGGCCCCTGGAGTTATGGCTCGGACGCTCAGGGGTTGGGTCCCTGGAGCTGGGGTCGAGGGCCCCAGGGGTTGGGCCGCTGGAGCTGGGGTTCGGGCCCCGGGGGTTATGCCCCTGGAGCTGCGGTTGGGGCCCCGAGGGGTTAGGCCACTGGAGCTATGCTTCGGGCGCTCAGGGGTTTGGCCCCTGGATCTGGTGTTGGGGCCCCCAGGGGTTGGGCCCCTGGAACTATTGTTCGGGCTCTCTGGGGTTGGGCCCCTGGAGCTGGTGTTGGGGCTCCCAGGGGTTGGGCCCCTGTAGCTGGGGTTGGGGCCCCCGGGGGTTAGACCCCTGGAGCTATGGTTCGGGCACTCAGGGGTTGGACCCCTGGAGCTGGTGTTGGGGCATCCAGGGGTTAGCCCCTTGGAGCTGGGGTTGGGGCCCCCGGGGGTTAGGCCCCTGGAGCTGTGGTTCGTTCGCTCAGGGGTTAGGCCCCTGGAGCTGGTGTTGGGGCCCTCAGGGATTAGGCCCCTGGAGCTATGGATCTGGCACTCAGGGATTGGGCCCCTGGAGCTGGTTTTGGGGCCCCCAGGGGTTGGGCTCCTCGAGCAGGTGTTGGGGCCCCCAGGGGTTGGGCCCCTGGAGCTGTGGTTGGGGCCCCCGGGGGTTAGGCCCCTGGAGATATGGTTCGGGCGCTCAGGGGTTGGGCCCCTGTAGCTGGTGTTTGGACCCCCAGGGGTTGGGCCCCTGGAGCTGGGGTTCGGGCCCCCGGGGGTTAGGGCTCTGGAGCTATAGTTCGGGCGCTCAGGGATTGAGCCCCTGGAGCTGGTTTTGGGGCCCCCAGGGGTTGGGCCCCTGGAGCTGGGATTGGGGCCTCCATTGGTTAGGTCCCTGGAGCTTTGTTTCGGGCGCTCAGGGGTTGGGCCCCTGGAGCTTGTGTTGGGTCTCCAAGGGGTTTTCCCCTGGAGCTGGTGTTGGGGACCCAGGGTTTAGGCCCCTGGAGCTATGGTTCGGGGGCACAGGGGTTGGGCCCCTGGAGCTATAGTTCGGGCGCTCAGCGGTTGGGCCCCTGGAGCTGGGGTGGAGGCCCCAGGGGTTGGGCCCCTAGAGCTAGTGTTGGTGCCCCCAGGGATTGGGCCCCTGGAGCTATGTTTCGGGTGCTCTGGGGTTGGGCCCCTGGAGCTAGTGTTGGGGCCCCCAGGGGTTGGGCTCCTGGAGCTGGTGGTGCCCGCAGGGGTTTGGCCCCTGGAGCTGTGGTTGGGGCCCCCAGGGGTTAGGCCTCTGGAGCTATGGGTCGGGCGCTCAGGGGTTGGGCCCCTGGAGCTGGTGTTGGTGCCCACAGGGGTTCGGACCCTGGAGCTGGGGTTGGGGCCCCCGGGGGTTAGGCCCCTGGAGCTATGGTTTGGGCGCTCAGGAGTTGGGCCCCTGGAGCTGGTGTTGGGGCCCCCAGGGGTTGGGCCCCTGGAGCTATGGTTAGGGCGCTCCGGGGTTCGGCCCCTGGAACTTGTGTTGGGGCCCCCAGGGGTTGGGCTCCTGGAGGTGGTGTTGGGGCCCCCAGGGGTTGGGCCCCTGAAGCTGGTGTTGGGGCCCCCAGGGGTTGGGCCCCTGGAGCTGGGGTTGGGGCCCTCGGGGGTTAGGCCTCTGCAGCTATGGTTCGGGCGCTCAGGGGTTGAGCCCCTGGAACTGGGGTCGAGGGCCCCAGGGGTTGGGCCCCTGGTGCTGGGGTTTGGGCCCCATGGGTTACGCCCCTGGAGCTGGGGTTGGGGCCCCCAGGGGTTAGGCCCTTGGAGCTATGGTTCGGGCGCTCAGGGGTTTGGTCCCTGGAGCTGGTGTTGGGGCCCCCAGGGGTTGGGCTCCTGGAGCAGGTGTTGGGGCCCCGAGGGGTTGGGCCCCTGGAGCTGTGGTTGGGGCCTCCAGGGGTTAGGCCCCTGGAGCTTTGGTTCGGGCGCTCAGGGGTTGGGCCCCTGGAGCTTGTGTTGGGTCCCCAAGGGGTTTTGCCCCTGGAGCTGGTGTTGGGGACCCAGGGGTTAGGCCCCTGGAGCTATGGTTCGGGCGCACAGGGGTTGGGCTCCTGGAGCTATAGTTCGGGCGCTCAGCGGTTGGGCCCCTGGACCTGGGGTGGAGGGCCCCAGGGGTTGGGCCCCTGGAGCTAGTGTTGGGGCCCCCAGGGATTGGGCCCCTGGAGCTATGTTTCGGGCGCTCTGGGGTTGGGCCCCTGGAGCTAGTGTTGGGGCCCCCAGGGGTTGGGTCCCTGGAGCTGGTGGTGCCCGCAGGTGTTGGGCCCCTGGAGCTGTGGTAGGGGTCCCCAGGGTTTAGGCCTCTGGAGCTATGGTTCGGGCGCTCAGGGGTTGGGCCCCTGGAGCTGGTGTTGGGGCCCACAGGGGTTCAGACCCTGGAGCTGGGGTTGGGGCCCCCGGGGTTAGGCCCATGGAGCTATGGTTCGGGCGCTCAGGGGTTGGGCCCCTGGAGCTGGGGTTTGGGCCCTCGGGGGTTAGGCCTCTGCAGCTATGGTTCGGGAGCTCATGGGTTGGGCCCCTGGAACTGGGGTCGAGGGCCCCAGGGGTTGGGTCCCTGGAGCTGGGGTTGGGGCCCCGTGGGTTACGCCCCTGGAGCTGGGGTTGGCTCCCCCAGGGGTTAGGCCCCTGGAGCTATGGTTCGGGCGCTCAGGGGTTTGGCCCCTGGAGCTGGTGTTGGGGACCCCAGGGGTTGGGCCCCTGGAACTATGGTACAGACGCTCTGGGGTTGGGCCCCTGGAGCTGGTGTTGGGGCTCCCAGGGATTGGGCTCTTGGAACTGGTGTTGGGGCCCCCAGGGGTTGGGCCCCTGGAGCTGGGGTTGGGGCCACCAGGGGTTAGGTCCATGGAGCTACGGTTCGGGCGCTCAGGGGTTGGGTCCCTGGAGTTGGTGTTGGGGCCCCAGGGGCTGGGCCCCTGCAGCTAGTGTTGGGGCCCCAGGGGTTAGACCCCTGGAGCTATGGTTCGGGCGCTCAGGGTTAGGGCCCCTGGAGCTGGTGGTGGGGCCCCCAGGGTTTGGACCCCTGGAGCTGGGGTTGGGGCCCACAGGATTTAGGCCCCTGGAGCTATGGTTCGGGCTCTCAGGGGTTGGGCCCCTGGAGCTGGTGTTGGGGCCCCCAGGGGTTAGGCCCCTGGAGCTATGTTTCGGGCACTCAGGGGTTGGGCCGTTGGAGCTGGTGTTGGGGCCCCTGACCTAATGTCACCCCTTGCTCTCCCATCCCCCACACAGACAGTCCCGACTCCATCAGAGTAATGCCCAGACATTTCACGCATGGAGCAACAGTAACACTGTGTGGCCATGCAGGGTAATGCCCAGAGCATTTCCTGCATGGAGCAAGAGTGACACCGTGTGGCCACATAGGGTAGTGCACAGAGCATTTCCCCGCATGGAGCTATGGTTCGGGAGCTCTGGGGTTGGGCCCCTGTAGCTGGTGTTGGGGCCCCAAGGGGTTGGGCCCCTGGAGCTGGTGTTGGGGACCCAGGGGTTAGGCCCCTGGAGCTATGGTTCAGGCGCTCAGGGGTTGGGCCCCTGGAGCTATGGTTCGGGAGCTCAGGGGTTGGGCCCCTGGAGCTGGGGTGGAGGGCCCCAGGGGTTGGGCCCCTGGATCTGGTGTTGGGGCCCCCAGGGATTGGGCCCCTGGAGCTATGTTTCGGCCGCTCTGGGGTTGGGCCCCTGGAGCTGGTGTTGGGGACCCAGGTTTTAGGCAAGTGGAGCTATGGTTCAGGCACTCAGGGGTTGGACCCCTGGAGCTATGGTTCGGGCGCTCAGGGGTTGGTTCCCTGGAACTAGGGTCGAGGGCCCCAGGGGTGGGGCCCCTGGAGCTAGTGTTGGGGCCCCCAGGTTTTGAGTTCCTGGGGATTGTGTTGGGGCTCGCAGGGGTTGGGCCCCTGGAGCTGTGGTTGGGGCCCCCAGGGTTTAGGCCCCTGGAGCTATGGTTCGGGCGCTGTGGGGTTGGGCCCCTGGAGCTGGTGTTGGGGCCCCCAGGTTTTGAGTTCCTGGAGATTGTGTTGGGGCTCGCAGGGGTTGGGACCCTGTAGCTGTGGTTGGGGCCCCCAGGGGTTAGTCCCCTGGAGCTACGGTTCGGGCGCTCAGGGGTTGGGCCCCTGGAGCTGGTGTTGGGGCCCCCAGGGGTTGGGTCCCTGGAGGTGGGGTTTGGGCCCCCAGGAGTTAGGCCGCTAGAGCTATGGTTCGGGCGCTCAGGGGTTGGGCCCCTGGAGCTGGTGTTGGGGCCCCAAGGGGTTGGGCCCCTGGAGCTGGTGAGGGGCCACAGGGGTTAGGCCCCTGGAGCTATGGTTCGGGCGCTCAGGGGTTGGGCCCCTGGAGCTGGGGTCGAGGGCCCCAGGGGTTGGGCCCCTGGAGCTGGGGTTGGGGCCCCTTGGGTTACGCCCCTGCAGCTGTGGTTGGGCCCCTGGAGCTGGTGAGGGGCCCCAGGGGTTAGGCCCCTGGAGCTATTGTTCGGACGCTCAGGGGTTGGGAGCCTGGAGCTGGGGTCGAGGGCCCCAGGGGTTGGGCCCCTGGAGCTGGGGTTGGGGCCCCGGGGGTTACGCCCCTGGAGCTGGGGTTGGGGCCCCCAGGGGTTAGGCCCCTGGAGCTATGGTTCGGGCGCTCAGGGGTTTGTCCGCTGGAGCTGGTGTTGGGGCCCCTGACCTAATGTCACCCCTTGCTCTCCCATCCCCCACACAGACAGTCCCGACTCCATCATAGTAATGCCCAGACATTTCACGCATGGAGCAACAGTAACATTGTGTGGCCATGCAGGGTAATGCCCAGAGCATTTTCTGCATGGAGCAAGAGTGACACCGTGTGGCCACATAGGGTAGTGCACAGAGCATTTCCCCGCATGGAGCTATGATTCGGGCGCTCAGGGGTTGGGCCCCTGTAGCTGGTGTTGGGACTCCCAGGGGTTGGGCCCCTGGAGCTGGTGTTGGGGCCCCAGGGGTTAAGCCCCTTGCGCTATGGTTCGGGCGCTCAGGGGTTGGGCCCTTGGAGCTGGCGTGCGGGCCCCCAGGGAATAGGCCCCTAGAGCTATGGTTTGGGCACTCTGGGGTTGGGCCCCTGGACCTGGTGTTGGGGCTCCCAGGGGTTGGGCCCCTGGAGCTGGTGTTGCGGCCTTCAGGGATTAGGCCCCTGGAGCTATGGTTCTGGCGTTCAGGGGTTGGGCCCCTGGAGCTCGTGTTGGGGCCCCCAGGGGTTAGGCCCCTGGAGCTATGTTTCGGGCACTCAGGGGTTGGGCCGTTGGAGCTTGTGTTGGGGCCCCTGACCTAATGTCACCCCTTGCTCTCCCATCCCCCACACAGACAGTCCCGACTCCATCAGAGTAATGCCCAGACATTTCACGCATGGAGCAACAGTAACACTGTGTGGCCACATAGGGTAGTGCACAGAGCATTTCCCCGCATGGAGCTATGGTTCGGGAGCTCTGGGGTTGGGCCCCTGTAGCTGGTGTTGGCACTCCCAGGGTTTGGGCCCCTGGAGCTCGTGTTGGAGACCCAGGGGTTAGGCCCCTGGAGCTATGGTTCAGGCGCTCAGGGGTTGGGCCCCTGGAGCTATGGTTCGGGAGCTCAGGGGTTGGGCCCCTGGAGCTGGAGTGGAGGGCCCCAGGGGTTGGGCCCCTGGATCTGGTGTTGGGGCCCCCAGGGATTGGGCCCCTGGAGCTATGTTTCGGCCGCTCTGGGGTTGGGCCCCTGGAGCTGGTGTTGGGGACCCAGGTTTTAGGCAAGTGGAGCTATGGTTCAGGCACTCAGGGGTTGGACGCCTGGAGCTATGGTTCGGGCGCTCAGGGGTTGGTTCCCTGGAACTAGGGTCGAGGGCCCCAGGGGTGGGGCCCCTGGAGCTAGTGTTGGGGCCCCCAGGTTTTGAGTTCCTGGGGATTGTGTTGGGGCTCGCAGTGGTTGGGCCCCTGGAGCTGTGGTTGGGGCCCCCAGGGTTTAGGCCCCTGGAGCTATGGTTCGGGCGCTGTGGGGTTGGGCCCCTGGAGCTGGTGTTGGGGCCCCCAGGTTTTGAGTTCCTGGAGATTGTGTTGGGGCTCGCAGGTGTTGGGACCCTGTAGCTGTGGTTGGGGCCTTCAGAGGTTAGTCCCCTGGAGCTACGGTTCGGGCGCTCAGGGGTTGGGCCCCTGGAGCTGGTGTTGGGGCCCCCAGGGGTTGGGCCCCTGGAGGTGGGGTTTGGGCCCCCAGGAGTTAGGCCTCTAGAGCTATGGTTCGGGCGCTCAGGGGTTGGGCCCCTGGAGCTGGTGTTGGGGCCCCAAGGGGTTGGGCCCCTGGAGCTGGTGAGGGGCCCCAGGGGTTAGGCCCCTGGAGCTATGGTTCGGGCGCTCAGGGGTTGGGACCCTGGAGCTGGGGTCGAGGGCCCCAGGGGTTGGGCCCCTGGAGCTGGGGTTGGGGCCCCTTGGGTTACGCCCCTGCAGCTGTGGTTGGGCCCCTGGAGCTGGTGAGGGGCCCCAGGGGTTAGGCCCCTGGAGCTATTGTTCGGACGCTCAGGGGTTGGGAGCCTGGAGCTGGGGTCGAGGGCCCCAGGGGTTGGGCCCCTGGAGCTGGGGTTGGGGCCCCGGGGGTTACGCCCCTGGAGCTGGGGTTGGGGCCCCCAGGGGTTAGGCCCCTGGAGCTATGGTTCGGGCGCTCAGGGGTTTGTCCGCTGGAGCTGGTGTTGGGGCCCCTGACCTAATGTCACCCCTTGCTCTCCCATCCCCCACACAGACAGTCCCGACTCCATCATAGTAATGCCCAGACATTTCACGCATGGAGCAACAGTAACATTGTGTGGCCATGCAGGGTAATGCCCAGAGCATTTTCTGCATGGAGCAAGAGTGACACCGTGTGGCCACATAGGGTAGTGCACAGAGCATTTCCCCGCATGGAGCTATGGTTCGGGAGCTCTGGGGTTGGACCCCTGTAACTGGTGTTGGGACTCCCAGGGGTTGGGCCCCTGGAGCTGGTGTTGGGGCCCCAGGGGTTAAGCCCCTTGCGCTATGGTTCGGGCGCTCAGGGGTTGGGCCCTTGGAGCTGGCGTGCGGGCCCCCAGGGAATAGGCCCCTAGAGCTATTGTTTGGGCACTCTGGGGTTGGGCCCCTGGAGCTGGTGTTGGGGCTCCCAGGGGTTGGGCCCCTGGAGCTGGTGTTGCGGCCTTCAGGGATTAGGCCCCTGGAGCTATGGTTCTGGCGTTCAGGGATTGGGCCCCTGGAGCTGGTTTTGGGGCGCCCAGGGGTTGGGCTCCTGGAGGAGGTGTTGGGGCCCCCAGGGGTTTGGGCCCCTGGAGCTGTGGTTGGGTCCCCCGGGGGTTAGGCCCCTGGAGCTATGGTTCGGGCGCTCAGGGGTTGGGCCCCTGTAGCTGGTGTTTGGACCCCCAGGGGTTGGGCCCCTGGAGCTGGGGTTCGGGCCCCCGGGGGTTAGGCCCCTGGAGCTATGGTTCGGGCGCTCAGGGATTGAGCCCCTGGAGCTGGTTTTGGGGCCCCCAGGGGTTGGGCCCCTGGAGCTGGGATTGGGGCCTCCAGCGGTTAGGCCCCTGGAGCTGTGGTTCAGGCGCACAGGGGTTGGGCCCCTGGACCTACGGTTCGGGCGCTCAGCAGTTGGGCCCCTGGAACTGGGGTGGAGGGCCACAGGGGTTGGGCCTCTGGAGCTAGTGTTGGGGCCCCCAGGGATTGGGCCCTTGGAGCTATGTTTCGGGCGCTCTGGGGTTAGGCCCCTGGAGCTGGTGTTGGGGCCCACAGGGGTTCTAACCCTGGAGCTGGGGTTGGGGCCCCCAGGGGTTTGGCTCCTGGAGCTGGTGTTGGGGCCTCCACGGGTTAGGCCCCTAGAGGTATTGTTCGGGCGCTCAGGGGTTGGGCCCTTGGAGCTGCTGTTGGGGCCCCCAGGGATTATGCCCCTGGATCTAAGGTTCGGGCGCTCAGGGGTTGGGACCCTGGAGCTGGTGTTGGGGACCCCAGGAGTTGGGCCCCTGGAGCTGGTGTTGGGGCCCCAGGGGTTAGGCCCCTTGAGCTAAGGCTCGGGCGCTCAGGGGTTGGGCCGCTGGAGTTGGTGTTGCGGCCACCAGGGGTTGGGCCCCTGGAGCTATGGTTAGGGCGCTCCGGAGTTGGGCCCCTGGAACTTGTCTCGGGACCCCCAGGGGTTGGGCTCCTGGAGCTGGTGTTGGGGCCCCTGGGGTTGGGCCCCTGGAGCTGTGTTTGGGGCCCTCGGGGGTTAGGCCCCTGGAGCTATGGTTCGGGCACTCAGGGGTTGGGCCCCTGAAACTGGTGGTGGGGCCCCGAGGGGTTGGGCCCCTGGAGCTGGGGTTGGGGCCCTCGGGGGTTAGGCCCCTGCAGCTATGGTTCGGGGGCTCAGGGATTGGGCCCCTGGAGCTGGTTTTGGGGCCTCCAGTGGTTGGGAGCCTGGAGCTGGGGTTGGGGCCTCCAGGGGTTAGGCCCCTGGATCTTTGGTTCGGACGCTCATGGGTTGGGCCCCTGGAGCTGGTGTTGGGGCCCCAAGGGGTTGGGCCCCTGGAGCTCGTGTTGGGGACCCAGGGGTTAGGCCCCTGGAGCTATGGTTCAGGCGCTCAGGGGTTGGGCCCCTGGAACTATGGTTCGGGCGCTCAGGGGTTGGGCCCCTGGAGCTGGGGTGGAGGGCCCCAGGGGTTGGGCCTTGGAGCTTGTGTTTGGTCCCCCAGGGATTGGGCCCCTGGAGCTATGTTTCGGGCGCTCTTTGGTTGGGCCCCTGGAGCTGGTGTTGGGGACCCAGGTTTTAGGCCCGTGGAGCTATGGTTCAGGCACTCAGGGGTTGGACCCCTGGAGCTATGGTTCGGGCGCTCAGGGGTTGGTTCCCTGGAGCTAGGGTCGAAGGCCCCAGGGGTGGGGCCCCTGGAGCTGGTGTTGGGGCCCCCAGGTTTTGAGTTCCTGGAGATTGTGTTGGGGCTCGCAGGGGTTGGGCCCCTGGAGCTGTGGTTGTGGCCCCCAAGGTTTAGGCCACTGGAGCTATGGTTCGGGCGCTGTGGGGTTGGGCCTCTGGAGCTGGTGTTGGGGCCCCCAGGTTTTGAGTTCCTGGAGATTCTGTTGGGGCTCGCAGGGGTTGGGCCCCTGGAGCTGTGGTTGGGGCCCCCAGGGGTTAGGCCCCTGGAGCTATGGTTCGGGCGCTCAGGGGTTGGGCCCCTGCAGCTGGTGTTGTGGCCCCCAGGGGTTGGGCCCCTGGAGGTGGGGTTTGGGCCCCCAGGAGTTAGGCCCCTAGAGCTATGGTTCGGGCGATCATGGGTTGGGCCCTGGAGCTGGTGTTGGGGCCCGAAGGGGTTGGGCCCCTGGAGCTGGTGAGGGGCCCCAGGGGTTAGGCCCCTGGAGCTATGGTTCGGGCGCTCAGGGGTTGGGCCCCTGGAGCTGGGGTCGAGGGCCCCAGGGGTTGGGCCCCTGGAGCTGGGGTTGGGGCCCCGGGAGTTACGCCCCTGGAGCTGGTGTTGGGCCCCTGGAGCTGGTGAGGCCCCCCACTGGTTAGGCCCCTGGAGCTATGGTTCGGACGCTCAAGGGTTGGGCCCCTGGAGCTGGGGTCGAGGGCCCCAGGGGCTGGGCCCCTGGAGCTGGGGTTGGGGCCCCCAGGGGTTAGGCCCCTGGAGCTATGGTTCGGGCGCTCAGGGGTTTGGCCGCTGGAGCTTGTGCTGGGGCCCCCAGGGGTTGGGCCCCTGGAACTATGGTTCGGGCTCTCTGGGGTTGGGCCCCTGGAGCTGGTGTTGGGGCTCCCAGGGGTTGGGCTCTTGGAGCTGGTGTTGGGGTCCCCAGGGGTTGGGCCCCTGTAGCTGGGGTTGGGGCCCCCGGGGGTTAGACCCCTGGAGCTATGGTTCGGGCGCTCAGGGGATGGACCCCTGGAGCTGGTTTTGGGCCATCCAGGGGTTGGGCCCCTGGAGCTATTGTTCGGGCGCTCAGGGGTTGGGCCGCTGGAGCTGGTGTTGGGGCCCCTGACCTAATGTCACCCCTTGCTCTCCCATCCCCCACACAGACAGTCCCGACTCCATCACAGTAATGCCCAGACATTTCACGCATGGAGCAACAGTAACACTGTGTGGCCATGCAGGGTAATGCCCAGAGCATTTCCTGCATGGAGCAAGAGTGCCACCGTGTGGCCACATAGGGTAGTGCACAGAGCATTTCCCCGCATGGAGCTATGGTTCGGGAGCTCTGGGGTTGGGCCCCTGTAGCTGGTGTTGGTAGTCCCAGGGGTTGGGCCCCTGGAGCTGGTGTTGGGGCCCCAGGGGTTAAGCCCCTTGCGCTATGGTTCGGGCGCTCAGGGGTTGGGCCCTTGGAGCTGGCGTGCGGGCCCCCAGGGAATAGGCCCCTATAGCTATGGTTTGGGCACTCTGGGGTTGGGCCCCTGGAGCTGGTGTTGGGGCTCCCAGGGGTTGGGCCCCTGGAGCTGGTGTTGGGGCCCCCAGGGGTTTGGCCCCTGGAGCTGGTGTTGGGGCCCCCAGGGGTTGGGCACCTGGAACTATGGTTCAGGCGCTCTGGGGTTGGGCCCCTGGAGCTGGTGTTGGGGCCCCCAGGGGTTGGGCCCCTGGAACTATGGTTCAGGCGCTCTGGGGTTGGGCCCCTGGAGCTGGTGTTGGGGCCCCCAGGGGTTGGGCCCCTTGAACTATGGTTCAGGCGCTCTGGGGTTGGGCCCCTGGAGCTGGTGTTGGGGCTCCCAGGGATTGGGCTCTTGGAGCTGGTGTTGGGGCCCCCAGGGGTTGGGCCCCTGGAGCTGGGGTTGGGGCCACCAGGGGTTAGGTCCATGGAGCTATGGTTCGGGCGCTCAGGGGTTGGGTCCCTGGAGTTGGTGTTGGGGCCCCAGGGGCTGGGCCCCTGCAGCTAGTGTTGGGGCCCCAGGGGTTAGAACCCTGGAGCTATCGTTCGGGCGCTCAGGGTTTGGGCCTCTGAAGCTGGTGGTGGGGCCCCCAGGGGTTGGGCCCCTGGAGCTAGGGTTGGGGCCCCCGGGGGTTAGGCCCCTGAAGCTATGGTTCGGGCGCTCAGGGTTTGGGCCCCTGGAGCTGGTGCTGGGGCCCCCAGGGGTTGGGCCCCTGGATCTAGGGTTGGGGCCCCGGGGGTTAGGCCCCTGAAGCTATGGTTCGGGCGCTCAGGGGTTGGGCCGCTGGAGCTGGTGTTGGGACCCCTGACCTAATGTCACCCTTTGCTCTCCCATCCCCCACACAGACAGTCCCGACTCCATCACAGTAATACCCAGACATTTCACGCATGGAGCAACAGTAACACTGTGTGGCCATGCAGGGTAATGCCCAGAGCATTTCCTGCATGCAGAAAGAGTGACACGGTGTGGCCACATAGGGTAGTGCACAGAGCATTTCCCCGCATGGAGCTATGGTTCGGGAGCTCTGGGGTTGGGCCCCTGTAGCTGGTGTTGGGACTCCCAGGGGTTGGGCCCCTGGAGCTGGTGTTGGGGCCCCAGGGGTTAAGCCCCTGGCGCTATGGTTCGGGCGCTCAGGGTTTGGGCTCTTGGAGCTGGAGTGCGGGCCCACAGGGGTTGGGCCCCTGGAGCTATATTTAGGGCGCTCCGGGGTTCGGCCCCTGGAACTTGTGTTGGGGCCCCCAGGGGTTGGGCCCCTGGA
This sequence comes from Gopherus flavomarginatus, assembly GCF_025201925.1. Lineage (NCBI taxonomy): Eukaryota > Metazoa > Chordata > Testudines > Testudinidae > Gopherus > Gopherus flavomarginatus. Next base: position 51,399 of record NW_026115164.1, read on the forward strand.
GCTGGTGTTGGGGCCTCAAGGGGTTGGGCCCCTGGAGCTGGTGTTGGGGACCCAGGGGTTAGGCCCCTGGAGCTATGGTTAGGGCGCTCAGGGGTTGGGCCCCTGGAGCTGGGGTGGAGGGCCCCAGGGGTTGGGCCCCTGGAGCTTGTGTTTGGGCCCCCAGGGATTGGGCCCCTGGAGCTATGTTTCGGGCGCTCTGGCGTTGGGCCCCTGGAGCTGTTGTTGGGGACCCAGGTTTTAGGCCCGTGGACTATGGTTCAGGCACTCAGGGGTTGGACCCCTGGAGCTATGGTTCGGGCACTCAGGGGTTGGTTCCCTGGAGCTAGGGTTGAAAGCCCCAGGGGTGGGGCCCCTGGAGCTGGTGTTGGGGCCCCCAGGTTTTGAGTTCCTGGAGATTGTGTTGGGGCTCGCAGGGGTTGGGCCCCTGGAGCTGTGGTTGGGGCCCCCAAGGTTTAGGCCTCTGGAGCTATGGTTCGGGCGCTGTGGGGTTGGGCCTCTGGAGCTGGTGTTGGGGCCCCCAGGGGTTGGGCCCCTGGAGGTGGGGTTTGGGCCCCAAGGAGTTAGGCCCCTAGAGCTATGGTTCGGGCGCTCATGGGTTGGGCCCTGGAGCTGGTGTTGGGGCCCCAAGGGGTTGGGCCCTTGGAGCTGGTGAGGGGCCCCAGGTGTTAGGCCCCTGGAGCTATGGTTCGGACGCTCAGGGGTTTGGCCCCTGGAGCTGGGGTCGAGGGCCCCAGGGGTTGGGCCCCTGGAGCTGGGGTTGGGGCCCCCAGGGGATAGGCCCCTGGAGCTATGGTTCGGGCGCTCAGGGGTTTGGCCCCTGGAGCTGGTGTTGGGGCTCCCAGGGGTTGGGCTCTTGGAGCTGGTGTTGGGGTCCCCAGGGGTTTGGACCCCTGGAGCTGGTGTTGGGGCATCCAGGGGTTAGGCCCCTGGAGCTATGCTTCGGGCGCTCAGGGGTTGGGCCGCTGGAGCTGGTGTTGGGGCCCCTGACCTAATGTCACCCCTTGCTCTCCCATCCCCCACACAGACAGTCCTGACTCCATCACAGTAATGCCCAGACATTTCACGCTTGGAGCAACAGTAACACTGTGTGGCCACATAGGGTAGTGCACAGAGCATTTCCCCGCATGGACCTATGGTTCGGGAGCTCTGGGGTTGGGCCCCTGTAGCTGGTGTTGGGAGTCCCAGGGGTTCGGCCCCTGGAGCTGGTGTTGGGGCTCCAGGGGTTAAGCCCCTTGCGCTATGGTTCGGCCGCTCAGGGGTTGGGCCCTTGGAGCTGGGGTGCGGGCCCCCACGGAATAGGCCCCTAGAGCTATGGTTTGGGCACTCTGGGGTTGGGCCCCTGGAGCTGGTGTTGGGGCTCCCAGGGGTTCGGCCCCTGGAGCTGGTGTTGGGGCCCTCAGGGATTAGGCCCCTGGAGCTATGGTTCTGGCGCTCAGGGATTGGGCCCCTGGAGCTGGTTTTGGGGCCCCCAGGGGTTGGGCTAGTGGAGCAGGTGTTGGGGCCCCCAGGGGTTTGGCCCCTGGAGCTGGTGTTGGGGCCCCCAGGGGTTGGGCCCCTGGAACTATGGTTCAGGCGCTCTGGGGTTGGGCCCCTGGAGCTGGTGTTGGGGCTCCCAGGGGCTGGGCCCCTGGAGCTGGGGTTAGGGCCCCGTGGGTTACGCCCCTGGAGCTGGGGTTGGGGCCCCCAGGGGTTAGGCCCCTGGAGCTATGGTTCGGGCGCTCAGGGATTTGGCCACTGGAGCTGGTGATGGGGCCCCCAGGGGTTGGGCCCCTGGAACTATGGTTCGGGCTCTCTGGGGTTTTGCCCCTGGAGCTGGTGTTGGGGCTCCCAGGGGTTGGGCTCTTGGAGCTGGTGTTGGGGTCCCCAGGGGTAGGGCCCCTGTAGCTGGGGTTGGGGCCCCCGGGGGTTAGACCCCTGGAGCTATGGTTCGGGCGCTCAGGTGTTGGACCCCTGGAGCTGGTGTTGGGGCATCCAGGGGTTGGGCCCCTGGAGCTGGGGTTGGGGCCCCCGGGGGTTAGGCCCGTGTAGCTATGGTTCGTTCTCTCAGAGGTTGGGCCCCTGGAGCTGGTGTTCGGGCCCTCAGGGATTAGGCCCCTGCAGCTATGGTTCTGGCGCTCAGGGACTGGGCCCCTGGAGCTGGTTTCCGGGCCCCCAGGGGTTGGGCTCCTGGAGCAGGAGTTGGGGCCCCCAGGGGTTCGGCCCCTGGAGCTGTGGTTGGGGCCCCCGGGGGTTAGGCCCCTGGAGCTATGGTTTCGGCGCTCAGGGGTTGGGCCCCTGTAGCTGGTGTTTGGACCCCCAGGGGTTGGGCCCCTGGAGCTGGGGTTCGGGCACCCGGGGGTTAGGCCCCTGGAGCTATGGTTCGGGCGCTCAGGGATTGAGCCCCTGGAGCTGGTTTTGGGGCCCCCAGGGGTTGGGCCCCTGGAGCTGCGATTGGGGCCTCCAGGGGTTAGGCCCCTGGAGCTTTGGTTCGGGCGCTCAGGGGTTGGGTCCCTGGAGTTGGTGTTGGGGCCCCAGGGGCTGGGCCCCTGCAGCTAGTGTTGGGGCCCCAGGGGTTAGACCCCTGGAGCTATGGTTCGGGCGCTCAGGGTTTGGGCCCCTAGAGCTGGTGGTGGGGCCCCCAGGGGTTGGGCCCCTGAAGCTGGGGTTGGGGCCCACAGGATTTAGGCCCCTGGAGCTATGGTTCGGGCTCTCAGGGGTTGGGTCCCTGGAGCTGGTGTTAGGCCCCAGGGGCTGGGCCCCTGGAGCTGGGATTGTGCCCTCCAGGGGTTAGGCCCCTGGAGCTTTGGTTCGGGCGCTCAGGGGTTGGGCCCCTGGAGCTTGTGTTGGGTCCCCAAGGGGTTTTGCCCCTGGAGCTGGTGTTGGGGACCCAGGGGTTAGGCCCCTGGAGCTATGGTTCGGGCGCACAGGGGTTGGGCCCCTGGAGCTATAGTTCGGGCGCTCAGCGGTTGGGCCCCTGGAGCTGGGGTGGAGGGCCCCAGGGGTTGGGCCCCTGGAGCTAGTGTTGGGGCCCCCAGGGATTGGGCCCCTGGAGCTGGTGGTGCCCGCAGGGATTGGGCCCCTGGAGCTGTGGTTGGGGCCCCCAGGGGTTAGGCCTCTGGAGCTATGGTTCGGGCGCTCAGGGGTTGGGCCCCTGGAGCTGGTGTTGGGGGCCCACAGGGGTTCGGACCCTGGAGCTGGGGTTGGGGCCCCCAGGGGTTGGGCCCCTGGAGCTATGGTTAGGGCGCTCCAGGGTTCGGCCCCTGGAACTTGTGTTGGGGCCCCCAGGGGTTGGGCTCCTGGAGCTGGTGTTGGGGCCCCCAGGGGTTGGGCCCCTGAAGCTGGTGTTGGGGCCCCCAGGGGTTGGGCCCCTGGAGCTGGGGTTGGGGCCCTCGAGGGTTAGGCCTCTGCAGCTATGGTTCAGGCGCTCAGGGGTTCGGCCCCTGGAACTGGGGTGGAGGGCCCCAGGGGTTGGGCCCCTGGAGCTGGGGTTGGGGCCCCGTGGGTTACGCCCCTGGAGCTGGGGTTGGGGCCCCCAGGGGTTAGGCCCCTGGAGCTATGGTTCGGGCGCTCAGGGGTTTGGCCCCTGGAGCTGGTGTTGGGGCCCCCAGGGGTTGCGCCCCTGGAACTATGGTTCAGGCGCTCTGGAGTTGGGCCCCTGGAGCTGGTGTTGGGGCTCCCAGGGATTGGGCTCTTGGAGCTGGTGTTGGGGCCCCCAGGGGTTGGGCCCTGGAGCTGGGGTTGGGGCCACCAGGGGTTAGGTCCATGGAGCTATGCTTCGGGCGCTCAGGGGTTGGGTCCCTGGAGTTGGTGTTGGGGCCCCAGGGGCTGGGCCCCTGCAGCTAGTGTTGGGGCCCCAGGGGTTAGACCCCTGGAGCTATGGTTCGGGCGCTCAGGGTTTGGGCCCCTGGAGCTGGTGGTGGGGTCCCCAGGTGTTGGGACCCTGGAGCTGGGGTTGGGGCCCACAGGATTTAGGCCCCTGGACTTATGGTTCGGGCTCTCAGGGGTTCGGCATCTGGAGCTATGGTTCGGGCGCTCAGGGGTTGGGCCGCTGGAGCTGGTGTTGGGGCTGCCAGGGGTTGGGCTCGTGGAGCTGGTGTTGGGGCCTCCAGGGGTTAGGCCCCTAGAGGTATTGTTCGGGCGCTCAGGGGTTGGGCCCTTGGAGCTGGTGTTGGGGCTCAGAGGGATTAGGCCCCTGGAGCTAAGGTGCGGGCGCTCAGGGGTTGGGACCCTGGAGCTGGTGTTGGGGACACCAGGAGTTGGGCCCCTGGACTGGTGTTGGGGCCCCAGGGGTTAGGCCCCTGGAGCTATCGTTCGGGCGCTCAGGGGTTTGGCCCCTGGAGCTGGTGTTTGGGCCCCCAGGGGTTGGGCCCCTGGAACTATGGTTCAGGCGCTCTGGGGTTGGGCCCCTGGAGCTGGTGTTGGGGCCCCCAGGGGTTGGGCCCCTGGAGCTGGGGTTGGGGCCACCAGGGGTTAGGTCCATGGAGCTATGGTTCGGGCGCTCAGGGGTTGGGCCCCTGTAGTTGGTGTTTGGACCCCCAGGGTTTGGGCCCCTGGAGCTGGGGTTCGGGCCCCCGGGGGTTAGGCCCCTGGAGCTATGGTTCGGGCGCTCAGGGATTGAGCCCCTGGAGCTGGTTTTGGGGCCCCCATGGGTTGGGCCCCTGGAGCTGGGATTGGGGCCTCCAGGGGTTAGGCCCCTGGAGCTAAGGTTCGGGCGCTCAGGGGTTGGGCCCCTGGAGCTTGTGTTGGGTCCCCAAGGGGTTTTGCCCCTGGAGCTGGTGTTGGGGACCCAGGGGTTAGGCCCCTGGAGCTATGGTACGGGCGCACAGGGGTTGGGCCCCTGGAGCTATAGTTCGGGCGCTCAGCGGTTGGGCCCCTGGAGCTGGGGTGGAGGGCCCCAGGGGTTGGGCCCCTGGAGCAAGTGTTGTAGCCCCCAGGGATTGGGCCCCTGGAGCTATGTTTCGGACGCTCTGGGGTTGGGCCCCTGGAGCTCGTGTTGGGGCCCCCAGGGGTTGGGCTCCTGGAGCTGGTGGTGCCCGCAGGGGTTTGGCCCCTGGAGCTGTGGTTGGGGCCCCCAAGGGTTAAGACTCTGGAGCTATGGTTCGGGCGCTCAGGGGTTGGGCCCCTGGAGCTGGTGTTGGGGCCCACAGGGGTTCGGACCCTGGAGCTGGGGTTGGGGCCCACAGGGGTTCGGACCCTGGAGCTGGGGTTGGGGCCCCCAGGGGTTGGGCCCCTGGAGCTATGGTTAGGGCGCTCCAGGGTTCGGCCCCTGGAACTTGTGTTGGGGCCCCCAGGGGTTGGGCTCCTGGAGCTGGTGTTGGGGCCCCCAGGGGTTGGGCCCCTGAAGCTGGTGTTGGGGCCCCCAGGGGTTGGGCCCCTGGAGCTGGGGTTGGGGCCCTCGAGGGTTAGGCCTCTGCAGCTATGGTTCAGGCGCTCAGGGGTTCGGCCCCTGGAACTGGGGTGGAGGGCCCCAGGGGTTGGGCCCCTGGAGCTGGGGTTGGGGCCCCGTGGGTTACGCCCCTGGAGCTGGGGTTGGGGCCCCCAGGGTTTAGGCCCCTGGAGCTATGGTTCGGGCGCTCAGGGGTTTGGCCCCTGGAGCTGGTGTTGGGGCCCCCAGGGGTTGCGCCCCTGGAACTATGGTTCAGGCTCTCTGGAGTTGGGCCCCTAGAGCTGGTGTTGGGGCTCCCAGGGATTGGGCTCTTGGAGCTGGTGTTGGGGCCCCCAGGGGTTGGGCCCCTGGAGCTGGGGTTGGGGCCACCAGGGGTTAGGTCCATGGAGCTATGCTTCGGGCGCTCAGGGGTTGGGTCCCTGGAGTTGGTGTTGGGGCCCCAGGGGCTGGGCCCCTGCAGCTAGTGTTGGGGCCCCAGGGGTTAGACCCCTGGAGCTATGGTTCGGGCGCTCAGGGTTTGGGCCCCTGGAGCTGGTGGTGGGGTCCCCAGGTGTTGGGCCCCTGGAGCTGGGGTTGGGGCCCACAGGATTTAGGCCCCTGGACTTATGGTTCGGGCTCTCAGGGGTTCGGCACCTGGAGCTATGGTTCGGGCGCTCAGGGGTTGGGCCGCTGGAGCTGGTGTTGGGGCTGCCAGGGGTTGGGCTCGTGGAGCTGGTGTTGGGGCCTCCAGGGGTTAGGCCCCTAGAGGTATTGTTCGGGCGCTCAGGGGTTGGGCCCTTGGAGCTGGTGTTGGGGCTCAGATGGATTAGGCCCCTGGAGCTAAGGTGCGGGCGCTCAGGGGTTGGGACCCTGGAGCTGGTGTTGGGGACACCAGGAGTTGGGCCCCTGGACTGGTGTTGGGGCCCCAGGGGTTAGGCCCCTGGAGCTATCGTTCGGGCGCTCAGGGGTTTGGCCCCTGGAGCTGGTGTTTGGGCCCCCAGGGGTTGGGCCCCTGGAACTATGGTTCAGGCGCTCTGGGGTTGGGCCCCTGGAGCTGGTGTTGGGGCCCCCAGGGGTTGGGCCCCTGGAGCTGGGGTTGGGGCCACCAGGGGTTAGGTCCATGGAGCTATGGTTCGGGCGCTCAGGGGTTGGGCCCCTGTAGTTGGTGTTTGGACCCCCAGGGTTTGGGCCCCTGGAGCTGGGGTTTGGGCCCCCGGGGGTTAGGCCCCTGGAGCTATGGTTCGGGCGCTCAGGGATTGAGCCCCTGGAGCTGGTTTTGGGGCCCCCATGGGTTGGGCCCCTGGAGCTGGGATTGGGGCCTCCAGGGGTTAGGCCCCTGGAGCTAAGGTTCGGGCGCTCAGGGGTTGGGCCCCTGGAGCTTGTGTTGGGTCCCCAAGGGGTGTTGCCCCTGGAGCTGGTGTTGGGGACCCAGGGGTTAGGCCCCTGGAGCTATGGTACGGGCGCACAGGGATTGGGCCCCTGGAGCTATGTTTCGGACGCTCTGGGGTTGGGCCCCTGGAGCTAGTGTTGGGGCCCCCAGGGGTTGGGCTCCTGGAGCTGGTGATGCCCGCAGGGGTTTGGCCCCTGGAGCTGTGGTTGGGGCCCCCAAGGGTTAAGACTCTGGAGCTATGGTTCGGGCGCTCAGGGGTTGGGCCCCTGGAGCTGGTGTTGGGGCCCACAGGGGTTCGGACCCTGGAGCTGGGGTTGGGGCCCCCGGGGGTTAGGCCCCTGGAGCTATGGTTTGGGCGCTCAGGGGTTGGGCCCCTGGAGCTGGTGTTGGGGCCCCCAGGGGTTGGGCCCCTGGAGCTATGGTTAGGGCGCTCCAGGGTTCGGCCCCTAGAACTTGTGTTGGGGCCCCCAGGGGTTGGGCTCCTGGAGCTGGTGTTGGGGCCCCCAGGGGTTGGGCCCCTGAAGCTGGTGTTGGGGCCCCCAGGGGTTGGGCCCCTGGAGCTGGGGTTGGGGCCCTCGGGGGTTAGGCCTCTGCAGCTATGGTTCAGGCGCTCAGGGGTTGGGCCCCTGGAACTGGGGTGGAGGGCCCCAGGGGTTGGGCCCCTGGAGCTGAGGTTGGGGCCCCTTGGGTTACGCCCCTGGAGCTGGGATTGGGGCCTCCAGGGGTTAGGCCCCTGGATCTTTGGTTCGGGCGCTCAGGGGTTGGGTCCCTGGAGTTGGTGTTGGGGCCCCAGGGGCTGGGCCCCTGCAGCTAGTGTTGGGGCCCCAGGGGTTAGACCCCTGGAGCTATGGTTCGGGCGCTCAGGGTTTGGGCCCCTAGAGCTGGTGGTGGGGCCCCCAGGGGTTGGGCCCCTAAAGCTGGGGTTGGGGCCCACAGGATTTAGGCCCCTGGAGCTATGGTTCGGGCTCTCAGGGGTTGGGCCCCTGGAGCTGGTGTTAGGCCCCAGTGGCTGGGCCCCTGGAGCTGGGATTGTGCCCTCCAGGGGTTAGGCCCCTGGAGCTTTGGTTCGGGCGCTCAGGGGTTGGGCCCCTGTAGCTTGTGTTGGGTCCCCAAGGGGTTTTGCCTCTGGAGCTGGTGTTGGGGACCCAGGGGTTAGGCCCCTGGAGCTATGGTTCGGGCGCACAGGGGTTGGGCCCCTGGAGCTATAGTTCGGGCGCTCAGCGGTTGGGCCCCTGGAGCTGGGGTGGAGGGCCCCAGGGGTTGGGCCCCTGGAGCTAGTGTTGGGGACCCCAGGGATTGGGCCCCTGGAGCTGGTGGTGCCCGCAGGGATTGGGCCCCTGGAGCTGTGGTTGGGGCCCCCAGGGGTTAGGCCTCTGTAGCTATGGTTCGGGCGCTCAGGGGTTGGGCCCCTGGAGCTGGTGTTGGGGCCCACAGGGGTTCGGACCCTGGAGCTGGGGTTGGGGCCCCCGGGGGTTAGGCCCCTGGAGCTATGGTTTGGGCGCTCAGGGGTTGGGCCCCTGGAGCTGGTGTTGGGGCCCCCAGGGGTTGGGCCCCTGGAGCTATGGTTAGGGCGCTCCAGGGTTTGGCCCCTGGAACTTGTGTTGGGGCCCCCAGGGGTTGGGCTCCTGGAGCTGGTGTTGGGGCCCCCAGGGGTTGGGCCCCTGAAGCTGGTGTTGGGGCCCCCAGGGGTTGGGCCCCTGGAGCTGGGGTTGGGGCCCTCGGGGGTTAGGCCTCTGCAGCTATGGTTCAGGCGCTCAGGGGTTCGGCCCCTGGAACTGGGGTGGAGGGCCCCAGGGGTTGGGCCCCTGGAGCTGGGGTTGGGGCCCCGTGGGTTACGCCCCTGGAGCTGGGGTTGGGGCCCCCAGGGTTTAGGCCCCTGGAGCTATGGTTCGGGCGCTCAGGGGTTTGGCCCCTGGAGCTGGTGTTGGGGCCCCCAGGGGTTGCGCCCCTGGAACTATGGTTCAGGCGCTCTGGGGTTGGGCCCCTGGAGCTGGTGTTGGGGCTCCCAGGGATTGGGCTCTTGGAGCTGGTGTTGGGGCCCCCAGGGGTTGGGCCCCTGGAGCTGGGGTTGGGGCCACCAGGGGTTAGGTCCATGGAGCTATGCTTCCGGGCGCTCAGGGGTTGGGTCCCTGGAGTTGGTGTTGGGGCCCCAGGGGCTGGGCCCCTGCAGCTAGTGTTGGGGCCCCAGGGGTTAGACCCCTGGAGCTATGGTTCGGGCGCTCAGGGTTTGGGCCCCTGGAGCTGGTGGTGGGGTCCCCAGGTGTTGGGCCCCTGGAGCTGGGGCTGGGGCCCACAGGATTTAGGCCCCTGGACTTATGGTTCGGGCTCTCAGGGGTTCGGCACCTGGAGCTATGGTTCGGGCGCTCAGGGGTTGGGCCGCTGGAGCTGGTGTTGGGGCTGCCAGGGGTTGGGCTCGTGGAGCTGGTGTTGGGGCCTCCAGGGGTTAGGCCCCTAGAGGTATTGTTCGGGCGCTCAGGGGTTGGGCCCTTGGAGCTGGTGTTGGGGCTCAGAGGGATTAGGCCCCTGGAGCTAAGGTGCGGGCGCTCAGGGGTTGGGACCCTGGAGCTGGTGTTGGGGACACCAGGAGTTGGGCCCCTGGACTGGTGTTGGGGCCCCAGGGGTTAGTCCCCTGGAGCTATCGTTCGGGCGCTCAGGGGTTTGGCCCCTGGAGCTGGTGTTTGGGCCCCCAGGGGTTGGGCCCCTGGAACTATGGTTCAGGCGCTCTGGGGTTGGGCCCCTGGAGCTGGTGTTGGGGCCCCCAGGGGTTGGGCCCCTGGAGCTGGGGTTGGGGCCACCAGGGGTTAGGTCCATGGAGCTATTGTTTGGGCGCTCAGGGGTTGGGCCCCTGTGGTTGGTGTTTGGACCCCCAGGGGTTGGGCCCCTGGAGCTGGGGTTCGGGCCCCCGGGGGTTAGGCCCCTGGAGCTATGGTTCGGGCGCTCAGGGATTGAGCCCCTGGAGCTGGTTTTGGGGCCCCCAGGGGTTGGGCCCCTGGAGCTGGGATTGGGGCCTCCAGGGGTTAGGCCCCTGGAGCTAAGGTTCGGGCGCTCAGGGGTTGGGCCCCTGGAGCTTGTGTTGGGTCCCCAAGGGGTTTTGCCCCTGGAGCTGGTGTTGGGGACCCAGGGGTTAGGCCCCTGGAGCTATGGTACGGGCGCACAGGGGTTGGGCCCCTGGAGCTATAGTTCGGGCGCTCAGCGGTTGGGCCCCTGGAGCTGGGGTGGAGGGCCCCAGGGGTTGGGCCCCTGGAGCTAGTGTTGTAGCCCCCAGGGATTGGGCCCCTGGAGCTATGTTTCGGACACTCTGGGGTTGGGCCCCTGGAGCTAGTGTTGGGGCCCCCAGGGGTTGGGCTCCTGGAGCTGGTGGTGCCCGCAGGGGTTTGGCCCCTGGAGCTGTGGTTGGGGCCCCCAAGGGTTAGGCCTCTGGAGCTATGGTTCGGGCGCTCAGGGGTTGGGCCGCTGGAGCTGGTGTTGGGGCCCACAGGGGTTCGGACCCTGGAGCTGGGGTTGGGGCCCCCGGGGGTTAGGCCCCTGGAGCTATGGTTTGGGCGCTCAGGGGTTGGGCCCCTGGAGCTGGTGTTGGGGCCCCCAGGGGTTGGGCCACTGGAGCTATGGTTAGGGCGCTCCAGGGTTCGGCCCCTGGAACTTGTGTTGGGGCCCCCAGGGGTTGGGCTCCTGGAGCTGGTGTTGGGGCCCCCAGGGGTTGGGCCCCTGAAGCTGGTGTTGGGGCCCCCAGGGGTTGGGCCCCTGGAGCTGGGGTTGGGGCCCTCGGGGGTTAGGCCTCTGCAGCTATGGTTCAGGCGCTCAGGGGTTGGGCCCCTGGAACTGGGGTGGAGGTCCCCAGGGGTTGGGCCCCTGGAGCTGAGGTTGGGGCCCCGTGGGTTACGCCCCTGGAGCTGGGGTTGGGGCCCCCAGGGGTTAGGCCCCTGGAGCTATGGTTCGGGCGCTCAGGGGTTTGGCCCCTGGAGCTGGTGTTGGGGCCCCCAGGGGTTGGGCCCCTGGAACTATGGGTCAGGCGCTCTGGGGTTGGGCCCCTGGAGCTGGTGTTGGGGCTCCCAGGGATTGGGCTCTTGGAGCTGGTGTTGGGGCCCCCAGGGGTTGGGCCCCTGGAGCTGGGGTTGGGGCCACCAGGGGTTAGGTCCATGGAGCTATGGTTCGGGCGCTCAGGGGTTGGGTCCCTGGAGTTGGTGTTCGGGCCCCAGGGGCTGAACCCCTGCAGCTAGTGTTGGGGCCCCAGGGGTTAGACCCCTGGAGCTATGGTTCGGGCGGTCAGGGTTTGGGCCCCTGGAGCTGGTGGTGGGGTCCCCAGGTGTTGGACCCCTGGAGCTGAGGTTGGGGCCCACAGGATTTAGGCCCCTGGACTTATGGTTCGGGCTCTCAGGGGTTGGGCCCCTGGAGCTATGGTTCGGGCGCCCAGGGGTTGGGCCGCTGGAGCTGGTTTTGTGGCTGCCAGGGGTTGGGCTCGTGGAGCTGGTGTTGGGGCCTCCAGGGGTTAGGCCCCTGGAGGTATTGTTCGGGCGCTCAGGGGTTGGGCCCTTGGAGCTGGTGTTGGGGCCCCCAGGGATTAGGCTCCTGGAGCTAAGGTGCGGGCGCTCAGGGGTTGGGACCCTGGAGCTGGTGTTGGGGACACCAGGAGTTGGGCCCCTGGAGCTGGTGTTGGGGCCCCAGGGGTTAGGCCCCTGGAGCTATCGTTCGGGCGCTCAGGGGTTTGGCCCCTGGATCTGGTGTTTGGGCCCCCAGGGGTTGGGCCCCTGGATCTATGGTTCAGGCGCTCTGGGGTTGGGCCCCTGGAGCTGGTGTTGGGGCCCCCAGCGGTTGGGCCCCTGGAGCTGGGGTTGGGGCCCTCGGGGGTTAGGCCTCTGCAGCTATGGTTCGGGCGCTCAGGGGTTGGGCCCCTGGAACTGGGGTCGAGGGCCCCAGGGGTTGGGCCCCTGGAGCTGGGGTTGGGGCCCCAGGGGTTAAGCCCCTGGCGCTATGGTTCGGGCGCTCAGGGGTTGGGCCCTTGGAGCTGGCGTGCGGGCCCCCAGGGAATAGGCCCCTAGAGCTATGGTTTGGGTACTCTGGGGTTGGGCCCCTGGAGCTGGTGTTGGGGCTCCCAGGGGTTGGGCTCCTGGAGCTGGTGTTGGGGCCTCCAGGGGTTAGGCCCCTGGAGGTATTGTTCGGGCGCTCAGGGGTTGGGCCCTTGGAGCTGGTGTTGGGACTCCCAGGGGTTGGGGCCCTGGAGCTGGTGTTGGGGCCCCAGGGGTTAGGCCCCTGGCGCTATGGTTCGGGCGTTCAGGGGTTGGGCACTTGGAGCTGGCGTGCGGGCCCCCAGGGAATAGGCCCCTAGAGCTATGGTTTGGGCACTCTGGGGTTGGGCCCCTGGAGCTAGTGTTGGGGCTCCCAGTGGTTGGGCTCCTGGGGGTAGTGTTGGGGCCTCCAGGGGTTAGGCCTCTGGAGGTATTGTTCGGGTGCTCAGGGGTTGGGACCCTGGAGCTGGTGTTGGGGATCCCAGGAGTTGGGCCCCTGGAGCTGGTGTTGGGGCCCCAGGGGTTAGGCCCCTTGAGCTAAGGCTCGGGCGCTCAGGGGTTGGGCCGCTGGAGTTCGTGTTGCGACCACCAGGGGTTGGGCCCCTGGAGCTATGGTTAGGGCGCTCCGGGGTTGGGACCCTGGAACTTGTGTTGGGACCCCCAGGGGTTGGGCTCCTGGAGCTGGTGTTGGGGACCCCAGGGGTTGGGCCCCTGGAGCTGTGGTAGGGGCCCTTTCGGGTTTGGCCCCTGGAGCTATGGTTCGGGCACTCAGGGGTTGGGCCCCTGAAACTGGTGTTGTGGCCCCCAGGGGTTGGGCCCCTGGAGCTGGGGTTGGGGCCCTCGGGGGTTAGGCCCCTGCAGCTATGGTTCGGGGGCTCAGGGATTGGGCCCCTGGAGCTGGTTTTGGGGCCTCCAGTGGTTGGGACCCTGGAGCTGGGGTTGGGGCCTCCAGGGGTTAGACCCCTGGATCTTTGGTTCGGCCGCTCATGGGTTGGGCCCCTGGATCTGGTGTTGGGGACCCAAGGGGTTGGGCCCGTGGAGCTGTGGTTGGGGCCCCCAGGGGTTAGGCCTCTGGAGCTATGGTTCGGGCGCTCAGGAGTTGGGCCCCTGGAGCTGGTGTTGGGGCCCACAGGGGTTCGGACCCTGGAGCTGGGGTTGGGGCCCCCGGGGGTTAGGCCCCTGGAGCTATGGTTTGGGCGCTCAGGGTTTGGGCCCCTGGAGCTGGGGTTGGGGCCCTCGGGGGTTAGGCCTCTGCAGCTATGGTTCGGGCGCTCAGGGGTTGGGCCCCTGGAACTGGGGTCGAGTTCCCCAAGTGTTGGGCCCCTGAAGCTGGGGTTGGGGCCCCGTGGGTTACGCCCCTGGAGCTGGGGTTGGGGCCCCCAGGGGTTAGGCCCCTGGAGCTATGGTTCGGGCGCTCTAGGGTTGGGCCCCTGGAGCTGGTGTTGGGGCTCCCAGGGATTGGGCTCTTGGAGCTGGTGTTGGGGCCCCCAGGGGTTCGGCCCCTGGAGATGGGGTTGGGGCCACCAGGGGTTAGGTCCATGGAGCTATGGTTCGGGCGCTCAGGGGTTGGGTCCCTGGAGTTGGTGTTGGGGCCGCAGGGTTTGGGCCCCTGCAGCTAGTGTTGGGTCCCCAGGGGTTAGACCCCTGGAGCTATGGTTCGGGCGCTCAGGGTTTGGGCCCCTGGAGCTGGTGGTGGGGCCCCCAGGGGTTGGGCCCCTGGAGCTAATGTTGGGGCCCCCGGGGGTTAGCCCCCTGAAGCTATGGTTCGGGCGCTCAGGGGTTGGGCCCTTGGAGCTGGCGTGCGGGCCCACAGGGGTTGGGCAACTGGAGCTATGGTTAGGGCGCTCCGGGGTTCGGCCCCTGGAACTTGTGTTGGGGCCCCCAGGGGTTGGGCTCCTGGAGCTGGTGTTGGGGCCCCCAGGGGTTGGGCCCCTGGAGCTGGGGTTGGGGCCCTCGGGGGTTAGGCCTCTGCAGCTATGGTTCGGGCGCTCAGTTGTTGGGCCCCTGGAACTGGGGTCGAGGGCCCCAGGGGTTGGGCCCCTGGAGCTGGGGTTTTGGCCCCATGGGTTAAGCCCCTGGCGCTATGGTTCGGGCGCTCAGGGGTTGGGCACTTGGAGCTGGCGTGCGGGCCCCCAGGGAATAGGACCCTAGAGCTATGGTTTGGGCACTCTGGGGTTGGGCCCCTGGAGCTGGTGTTGGGGCTCCCAGGGGTTGGGCTCCTGCAGCTAGTGTTGGGGCCTCCAGGGGTTAGGCCCCTGGAGGTATTGTTCGGGCGCTCAGGGGTTGGGCCCTTGGAGCTGGTGTTGGGGCCCCCAGGGATTAGGCCCCTGGAGCTAAGGTTCGGGCGCTCAGGGGCTGGGACCCTGGAGCTGGTGTTGGGGACCCCAGGAGTTGGGCCCCTGGAGCTGGTGTTGGGGCTCCCAGGGGTTGGGCCCCTGGAGCTGTGGTTGGGGCCCTTGGGGGTTAGGCCCCTGGAGCTATGGTTCGGGCACTCAGGGGTTGGGCCCCTGAAACTTGTGTTGGGGACCCCAGGGGTTGGGCCCCTGGAGCTGGGGTGGAGGGCTCCAGGGCTTGTGCCCCTGGAGCTGGTGTTTGGGCCCCCAGGGATTGGGCCCCTGGAGCTATGGTTTGGGCACTCTGGGGTTGGGCCCCTGGAGCTGGTGTTGGTTCTCCCAGGGATTGGGCCCATGGAGCTGGTGTTGGGGCCCTCAGGGATTAGGCCCCTGGAGCTATGGTTCTGGCGCTCAGGGATTGGGCCCCTGGAGCTGGTTTTGGGGCCCCCAGGGGTTGGGCCCCTGGAGCTGGGATTGGGGCCTCCAGGGGTTAGGCCCCTGGAGCTTTGGTTCGGGCGCTCAGGGGTTGGGCCCCTGGAGCTTGTGTTGGGTCCCCAAGGGGTTTTGCCCCTGGAGCTGGTGTTGGGGACCCAGGGGTTAGGCCCCTGGAGCTATGGTTCGGGCGCACAGGGGTTGGGCCCCTGGAGCTGGGGTGGGGGGCCCCAGGGGTTGGGCCCCTGGAGCTAGTGTTGGGGCCCCCAGGGATTGGGCCCCTGGAGCTATGTTTCGGGCACTCTGGGGTAGGGCCCCTAGAGCTAGTGTTCGGGCCCCTAGGGGTTGGGCTCCTGGAGCTGGTGGTGCCCGCAGGGGTTGATCCCCTGGAGCTGTGGTTGGGGCCCCCAGGGGTTAGGCCTCTGGAGCTATGGTTTCGGGCGCTCAGGGGTTGGGCCCCTGGAGCTGGTGTTGGGGCCCACAGGGGTTCGGACCCTGGAGCTGGGGTTGGGGCCCCCGGGGGTTAGGCCCCTGGAGCTATGGTTTGGGCGCTCAGGGGTTGGGCTCCTGGAGCTGGTGTTGGGGCCCCCAGGGGTTGGGCCCCTGGAGCTATGGTTAGGGCGCTCCGGGGTTCAGCCCCTGGATCTTCTGTTGGGGCCCCCAGGGGTTGGGCTCCTGGAGCTGGTGTTGGGGCCCCCAGGGGTTGGGCCCCTGAAGCTGGTGTTTGGGCCCCCAGGGGTTGGGTCCCTGGAGCTGGTGTTCGGGCCCCCAGGGGTTGGGCTCCTGGAGCTCGTGTTGGGGCCCCCAGGGTTTGGGCCCCTGAAGCTGGTGTTGGGGCCCCCAGGGGTTGTGCCCCTGGAGCTTGTGTTGGGTCCCCAAGGGGTTTTGCCCCTGGAGATGGTGTTGGGGACCCAGGGGTTAGGCCCCTGGAGCTATGGTTCGGGCGCACAGGGGTTGGGCCCCTGGAGCTATAGTTCGGGCGCTCAGCGGTTGGGCCCCTGGAGCTGGGGTGGAGGGCCCCAGTTGTTGGGCCCCTGGAGCTAGTGTTGGGGCCCCCAGGGATTGGGCCCCTGGAGCTATGTTTCGGGCGCTCTGGGGTTGGGCCCCTGGAGCTAGTGTTGTGGCCACCAGGGGTTGGGCTCCTGGACCTGGTGGTGCCCGCAGGGGTAGGGCCCCTGGAGCTGTGGTTGGGGCCCCCAGGGGTTAGGCCTCTGGAGCTATGGTTCGGGCGCTCAGGGGATGGGCCCCTGGAGCTGGTGTAGGGGCCCACAGGGGTTCGGACCCTGGAGCTGGGGTTTGGGCCCCCGGGGGTTAGGCCCCTGTTGCTATGGTTTGGGCGCTCAGGGGTTGGGCCCCTGGAGCTGGTGTTGGGGCCCCCAGGGGTTGGGCCCCTGGAGCCATGGTTAGGGCGCTCCGGGGTTCGGCCCCTGGAACTTGTGTCGGGGCCCCCAGGGGTTGGGCTCCTGGAGCTGGTGTTGGGGCCCCCAGGGGTTGGGCCCCTGAAGCTGGTGTTGGGGCCCCCTGAGGTTGGGCCCCTGGAGCTGGGGTTGGGGCCCTCGGGGGTTAGGCCTCTGCAGCTATGGTTCGGGCGCTCAGGGGTTGGGCCCCTGGAACTGGGGTCGAGGGCCCCAGGGGTTGGGCCCCTGGAGCTGGGGTTGGGGCCCCGTGGGTTACGCCCCTGGAGCTGGGGTTGGGGCCCCCAGGGGTTAGGCCCCTGGAGCTATGGTTCGGGCGCTCAGGGGTTTGGCCCCTGGAGCTGGTGTTGGGGCCCCCAGGGGTTGGGCCCCTGGAACTACGGTTCAGGCGCTCTGGGGTTGGGCCCCTGGAGCTGGTGTTGGGGCTCCCAGGGATTGGGGTCTTGGAGCTGGTGTTGGGGCCCCCAAGGATTGGGCCCCTGGAGCTATGTTTCGGGCGCTCTGGGGTTGGGCTCCTGGAGCTAGTGTTGTGGCCCCCAGGGGTTGGGCTCCTGGACCTGGTGGTTCCCGCAGGGGTAGGGCCCCTGGAGCTGTGGTTGGGGCCCCCAGGGGTTAGGCCTCTGGAGCTATGGTTCGGGCGCTCAGGGGAAAGGCCCCTGGAGCTGGTGTTGGGGCCCACAGGGGTTCGGACCCTGGAGCTGGGGTTGGGGCCCCCGGGGGTTAGGCCCCTGTTGCTATGGTTTGGGCGCTCAGGGGTTGGGCCCCTGGAGCTGGTGTTGGGGCCCCCAGGGGTTGGGCCCCTGGAGCTATGGTTAGGGCGCTCCGGGGTTCGGCCCCTGGAACTTGTGTTGGGGCCCCCAGGGGTTGGGCTCCTGGAGCTGGTGTTGGGGCCCCCAGGGGTTGGGCCCCTGAAGCTGGTGTTGGGGCCCCCTGAGGTTGGGCCCCTGGAGCTGGGGTTGGGGCCCTCGGGGGTTAGGCCTCTGCAGCTATGGTTCGGGCGCTCAGGGGTTGGGCCCCTGGAACTGGGGTCGAGGGCCCCAGGGGTTGGGCCCCTGGAGCTGGGGTTGGGGCCCCGTGGGTTACGCCCCTGGAGCTGGGGTTGGGGCCCCCAGGGGTTAGGCCCCTGGAGCTATGGTTCGGGCGCTCAGGGGTTTGGCCCCTGGAGCTGGTGTTGGGGCCCCCAGGGGTTGGGCCCCTGGAACTACGGTTCAGGCGCTCTGGGGTTGGGCCCCTGGAGCTGGTGTTGGGGCTCCCAGGGATTGGGCTCTTGGAGCTGGTGTTGGGGCCCCCAGGGGTTGGGCCCCTGGAGCTGGGGTTGGGTCCACCAGGGGTTAGGTCCATGGAGCTATGGTTCGGGCGCTCAGGGGTTGGGTCCCTGGAGTTGGTGTTGGGGCCCCAGGGGCTGGGACCCTGCAGCTAGTGTTGGGGCCCCAGGGGTTAGACCCCTGGAGCTATGGTTCGGGCGCTCAGGGTTTGGGCCCCTGGAGCTGGTGGTGGGGCCCCCAGGGGTTGGGCCCCTGGAGCTGGGGTTGGGGCCCACAGGATTTAGGCCCCTGGAGCTATGGTTCGGGCTCTCAGGGGTTGGGCCCCTGGAGCTGGTGTTGGGGCCCCAGGGGCTGGGCCCCTGCAGCTCGTGTTGGGGCCCCAGGGGTTAGACCCCTGGAGCTATGGTTCGGGCGCTCAGGGGTTGGGCCCCTGGAACTATGGTTCGGGCGCTCAGGGGTTGGGCTCCTGGAGCTGGTGTTGGGGCCCCCAGGGGTTAGGCCCCTAGAGCTATGGTTCGGGCGCTCAGGGGTTGGGCCGCTGGAGCTGGTGTTGGGGCCCCTGACCTAATGTCACCCCTTGCTCTCCCATCCCCCACACAGACAGTCCCGACTCCATCACAGTAATGCCCAGACATTTCACGCATGGAGCAACATTAACACTCTGTGGCCATGCAGGGTAATGCCCAGAGCATTTCCTGCATGGAGCAAGAGTGACACCGTGTGGCCACATAGGGTAGTGCACAGAGCATTTCCCCTCATGGAGCTATGGTTCGGGAGCTCTGGGGTTGGGCCCCTGTAGCTGGTGTTGGGACTCCCAGGGATTGGGCCCCTGGAGCTGGTTTTGGGGCCCCAGGGGTTAAGCCCCTTGCGCTATGGTTCGGGCGCTCAGGGGTTGGGCATTTGGAGCTGGCGTGCGGGCCCCCAGGGAATAGGCCCCTAGAGCTATGGTTTGGGCACTCTGGGGTTGGGCCCCTGGAGCTGGTGGTGGGGCCCCCAGGGGTTGGGCCCCTGGAGCTTGGGTTGGGGCCCACAGGATTTAGGCCACTGGAGCTATGGTTCGGGTTCTCAGGGGTTGGGCCCCTGGAGCTTGTGTTGGGTCCCCAAGTGGTTTTGCCCCTGGAGCTGGTGTTGGGGACCCAGGGGTTAGGCCCCTGGAGCTATGGTTCGGGCGCACAGGGGTTGGGTCCCTGGAGCTATAGTTCGGGCGCTCAGCGGTTGGGCCATTGGAGCTGGGGTGGAGGGCCCCAGGGGTTGGGCCCCTGGAGCTAGTGTTGGGGCCCCCAAGGATTGGGCCCCTGGAGCTATATTTCGGCCGCTCTGGGGTTGGGCCCCTGGAGCTAGTGTTGGGGACCCAGGTGTTGGGCTCGTGGAGCTGGTGGTGCCCGCAGGGGTTGGGCCCCTGGAGCTGTGGTTGGGGCCCCCAGGGGTTAGGCCTCTGGAGCTATGGTTCGGGCGCTCAGGGGTTGGGCCCCTGGAGCTGGTGTTGGGGCCCACAGGGGTTCGGACCCTGGAGCTGGGGTTGGGGCCCCCGGGGCTTAGGCCCCTGGAGCTATGGTTTGGGAGCTCAGGGGTTGGGCCCCTGGAGCAGGTGTTGGGGCCCCCAGGGGTTGGGCCCCTGGAGCTATGGTTAGGGCGCTCCGGGGTTCGGCCCCTGGATCTTGTGTTGGGGCCCCCAGGGGTTGGGCTCCTGGAGCTGGTGTTGTGGCCCCCAGGGGTTGGGCCCCTGAAGCTGGTGTTGGGGCCCCCAGGGGTTGGGCCCCTGGAGCTGTGGTTGGGGCCCTCGGGGGTTAGGGCTCTGCAGCTATGGTTCGGGCGCTCAGAGGTTGGGGCGCTGGAACTGGGGTCGAGGGCCCCAGGGGTTGGGCCCTTGGAGCTGGGGTTGAAGCCCCGTGGGTTACGCCCCTAGAGCTGGGGTTGGGGCCCCCAGGGGTTAGGCCCCTGGAGCTAGGGTTCGGGCGCTCAGGGGTTGGGCATTTGGAGCTGGCGTGCGGGCCCCCAGGGAATAGGCCCCTAGAGCTATATTTTGGGCACTCTGGGGTTGGGCCCCTGGAGCTGGTGTTGGTGCTCCCAGGGGTTGGGCCCATGGAGCTGGTGTTGGGGCCCTAAGGGAATAGGCCCCTGGAGCTATGGTTCTGGCGCTCAGGGATTGGGCCCCTGGAGCTGGTTTTGGGGCCCCCAGGGGTTGGGCTCCTGGAGCAGGTGTTGGGGCCCCCAGGGGTTGGGCCCCTGGAGCTGTGGTTGGGGCCCCCGGGGGTGAGGCCCCTGGAGCTATGGTTCGGGCGCTCAGGGGTTGGGCCCCTGTAGCTGGTGTTTGGACCCCCAGGGGTTGGGCCCCTGGAGCTGGGGTTCGGGCCCCCGGGGGTTAGGCCCCTGGAGCTATGGTTCGGGCGCTCAGGGATTGAGCCGCTGGAGATGGTTTTGGGGCCCCCAGGGGTTAGGCCCCTGGAGCTTTGGTTCGGGCGCTCAGGGGTTGGGCCCCTGGAGCTTGTGTTGGGTCCCCAAGGGGTTTTGCCCCTGGAGCTGGTTTTTGGGACCCAGGGGTTAAGCTCCTGGAGCTATGGTTCGGGCGCACAGGGGTTGGGACCCTGGAGCTATAGTTCGGGCGCTCAGAGGTTGGGCCCCTGGAGCTGGGGTGGAGGGCCCCAGGGGTTGGGCCCCTGGAGCTAGTGTTGGGGCCCCCAGGGATTGGGCCCCTGGAGCTATGTTTCGGGCGCTCTGGGGTTGGGCCCCTGGAGCTAGTGTTGGGGCCCCCAGGGGTTGGGCCCCTGGAGCTGTGGTTGGGGCCCCCAGGGGTTAGGCCTCTGGAGCTATGGTTCGGGCGCTCAGGGGTTGGGCCCCTGGAGCTGGTGTTGGGGCCCACAGGTTTCGGACCCTGGAGCTGTGCTTGGGGCCACCAGGGGTTAGGTCCATGGAGCTACGGTTCGGGCGCTCAGGGGCTAGGCCCCTGCAGCTATTGTTGGGGCCCCATGGGTTAGACCCCTGGAGCTATGGTTCGGGCGCTCAGGGTTTGGGCCCCTGGAGCTGGTGGTGGGGCCCCCAGGGGTTGGGTCCCTGGAGCTCGGGTTGGGGCAAACAGGATTTAGGCCCCTGGAGCTATGGTTCGGGCTCTCAGGGGTTGGGCCCCTGGAGCTGGTGTTGCGGCCCCAGGGGCTGGGCTCCTGCAGCTAGTGTTGGGGCCCCAGGGGTTAGGCCCCTGGAGCTATGGTTCGGACGCTCACGGGTTGGGCCCCTGGAACTATGGTTCGAGCGCTCAGGGGTTCGGCCCCTGGAGCTGGTGTTGGGGCCCCTGACCTAATGTCACCCCTTGCTCTCCCATCCCCCACACAGACAGTCTCGACTCCATCACAGTAATGCCCAGACATTTCACGCATGGAGCAACAGTAACACTGTGTGGCCATGCAGGGTAATGCCCAGAGCATTTCCTGCATGGAGCAAGCGTGACACCGTGTGGCCACATAGGGTAGTGCACAGAGCATGTCCCCGCATGGAGCTATGGTTCGGGAGCTCTGGAGTTGGGCCCCTGCAGCTGGTGTTGGGATTCCCAGGGGTTGGGCCCCTGGAGCTGGTGTTGGGTCCCCAGGGGTTAAGCCCCTTGCGCTATGGTTCGGGCGCTCAGGGGTTGGGCCCTTGGAGCTGGCGTGCGGGCCCCCAGGGAATAGGCCCCTAGAGCTATGGTTTGGGCACTCTGGGGCTGGGCCCCTGGAGCTGGTGTTGGGGCCCCCAGGGGTTGGGCTCCTGGAGCAGGTGTTGGGGCCCCCAGGGGTTGGGCCCCTGGAGCTGGTGTTTGGACCCCCAGGGGTTGGGCCCCTGGAGCTGGGGTTCGGGCCCCCGGGGGTTAGGCCTCTGGAGCTATGGTTCGGGCGCTCAGGGATTGAGCCCCTGGAGCTGGTTTTGGGGCCCCCAGGGTTTGGGCCCCTGGAGCTGGGATTGGGGCCTCCAGGGGTTAGGCCCCTGGAGCTTTGGTTCGGGCGCTCAGGGGTTGGGCCCCCGGAGCTTGTGCTGGGTCCCCAAGGGGTTTTTCCCCTGGAGCTGGTGTTGGGGACCCAGGGGTTAGGCCCCTGGAGCTATGGTTCGGGAGCACAGGGGTTGGGCCCCTGGAGCTATAGTTCTCGCGCTCAGCGGTTGGGCCCCTGGAGCTGGGGTGGAGGGCCCCAGGGGTTGGGCCCCTGGAGCTAGTGTTGGGGCCCCCAGTGATTGGGCCCCTGGAGCTATGTTTCGGGCGCTCTGGGGTTGGGCACCTGGAGCTAGTGTTGGGGCCCCCAGGGATTGGGTCCCTGGAGCTGGTGGTGCCCGCAGGGGTTGGGCCCCTGGAGCTGGTGTTGGGGCCCACAGGGGTTGGGCCCCTGGAGCTGGTGTTGGGGCCCCAAGGGGTTAGGCCTCTGGAGCTATGGTTCGGGCGCTCAGGGGTTGGGCCCCTGGAGTTGGGGTTGGGGCCCTCGGGGGTTAGGCCTCTGCATCTATGGTTCGGGCGCTCAGGCGTTGGGCCCCTGGAACTGGGGTCGAGGGCCCCAGGGGTTGGGCCCCTGGAGCTGGGGTTGGGGCACCGTGGGTTACGCCCCTGGAGCTGGGGTTGGGGCCCCAAGGGGTTAGGCCCCTGGAGCTATGGTTCGGGCGCTCAGGGGTTTGGCCCCTGGAGCTGGTGTTGGGGCTCCCAGGGATTGGGCTCTTGGAGCTGGTATTGGGGCCCCCAGGGGTTGGGCCCCTGGAGCTGGGGTTGGGGCCACCAGGGGTTAGGTCCATGGAGCTATGGTTCGGGCGCTCAGGGGTTGGGTCCCTGGAGTTGGTGTTGGGGCCCCAGAGGCTGGGCCCCTGCAGTTAGTGTTGGGGCCCCAGGGGTTAGACCCCTGGAGCTATGGTTCAGGCGCTCAGGGTTTGGGCCCCTGGAGCTGGTGCTGGGGCCCCCAGGGGTTGGGCCCCTGGAGCTAGGGTTGGGGCCCCCGGGGGTTAGGCCCCTGAAGCTATGGTTCGGGCGCTCAGGGTTTGGGCCCTTGGAGCTGGTGTTGGGGCCCCCAGGGGTTAGGCCCCTGGAGCTATGGTTCGGGCGCTCAGGGGTTGGGCCGCTGGAGCTGGTGTTGGGGCCCCTGACCTAATGTCACCCCTTGCTCTCCCATCCCCCACACAGACAGTCTCGACTCCATCACAGTAATGCCCAGACATTTCACGCATGGAGCAACAGTAACACTGTGTGGCCATGCAGGGTAATGCCCAGAGCATTTCCTGCATGGAGCAAGAGTGACACCGTGTGGCCACATAGGGTAGTGCACAGAGCATGTCCCCGCATGGAGCTATGGTTCGGGAGCTCTGGAGTTGGGCCCCTGCAGCTGGTGTTGGGATTCCCAGGGGTTGGGCCCCTGGAGCTGGTGTTGGGTCCCCAGGGGTTAAGCCCCTTGCGCTATGGTTCGGGCGCTCAGGGGTTGGGCCCTTGGAGCTGGCGTGCGGGCCCCCAGGGAATAGGCCCCTAGAGCTATGGTTTGGGCACTCTGGGGCTGGGCCCCTGGAGCTGGTGTTGGGGCCCCCAGGGGTTGGGATCCTGGAGCAGGTGTTGGGGCCCCCAGGGGTTGGGCCCCTGGAGCTGGTGTTTGGACCCCCAGGGGTTGGGCCCCTGGAGCTGGGGTTCGGGCCCCCGGGGGTTAGGCCTCTGGAGCTATGGTTCGGGCGCTCAGGGATTGAGCCCCTGGAGCTGGTGTTGGGGCCCCCAGGGGTTGGGCCCCTGGAGCTGGGATTGGGGCCTCCAGGGGTTAGGCCCCTGGAGCTTTGGTTCGGGCGCTCAGGGGTTGGGCCCCCGGAGCTTGTGCTGGGTCCCCAAGGGGTTTTTCCCCTGGAGCTCGTGTTGGGGACCCAGGGGTTAGGCCCCTGGAGCTATGGTTCGGGAGCACAGGGGTTGGGCCCCTGGAGCTATAGTTCTGGCGCTCAGCGGTTGGGCCCCTGGAGCTGGGGTGGAGGGCCCCAGGGGTTGGGCCCCTGGAGCTAGTGTTGGGGCCCCCAGTGATTGGGCCCCTGGAGCTATGTTTCGGGCGCTCTGGGGTTGGGCACCTGGAGCTAGTGTTGGGGCCCCCAGGGATTGGGTCCCTGGAGCTGGTGGTGCCCGCAGGGGTTGGGCCCCTGGAGCTGGTGTTGGGGCCCACAGGGGTTGGGCCCCTGGAGCTGGTGTTGGGGCCCCAAGGGGTTAGGCCTCTGGAGCTATTGTTGCCGGCAGATAACTGCCTGAGGCCAAGCAACAGCGGGGGGGTCCGTTGCCTGGTGTGCCGCGCCAATAAACACACCAGGGTGGAGAAGCAAACCAAGTTTATTTGAGATCTCAAAGCGGTGCAGGGAGATTGACTCAGATCAAGCACACCTAAAACAAGCAGTCTGTTCCTTTATATCCATGAGAACTTTTCTCACTGACTAGCAATCCCCCGTTTCCCCTCCCTCCTCCTCCTTCCTCCCCCTGTAGCAATTACGTAAGCGCAGGTGCATTAAGTAATCTTGGCCGCGGCAGCTCGTTAGTAAGTTTTCCTTCTGCAAGTTATCTTGTCCTTCTGCTAAAGGTGCACAGGCCTCATTATTTCTGCTTTAGACCAGTTAGAACTGTTGCAACTGATAACGGCTGTTACACCTGGCCTTTTAGGTCGATTAAAGTTCAAACATGGAGGGACTCTTGTCTGCTGAGGCCTAAAACCAGGAAGGCTCCATACTCTTGTGGCCTTCCACCCTCCTGAGTTACGTAGGGTTATGCTTAGTGACACCAACAACTCCCTCCTTTGAGAATACTCAACAAACTTTTGGCTGAGTGTTCTCACATTTAAAGGATAACATGTGATTTAGCTCTAGGGAGCTGAAGTGCTTTACAGCAAGCAAGCAAGAGAAGAGTAACAATACACAACACCACACCAGTGAGCAGGAGGTGAACAATGCCTTCCCCTATTTTTCCCAGGTTAAGTAACCAGCCCCAGAGGGAATCAGAAATAGTGGGTTTTCTTTCCTGGGCCTTCCACTGTTTAAAAGCCTGTTTGGCTGACAGGATGTACTTTTTAATATCCTGTGCGTCTTCTGGGACATAAGTACAGCATTCATCCCCTATAAGGGCGCACATCCTGCCCTGGGAAGCCACACTTCCACCCAGGAAGTGTCCAAGTATGTCTCCATGATCACAGATCAGATGGTATTTCTGATGCGTCTGTAAGGGCAGTGGGCCAAGTCTGGTACTCAAGATCACTTCAAATGGCCATCATCTGGTAATTCAGGAAATCCCGAATTCCTAAACATACTAGATCCCACTGCAATGCCTTCCCAGCCTCAGTGATATTCAATACCATCTTTCCTTGGTGTAGTACTATAATACACCTGTTATTTAACTATTCTCAGGTACTTTTAAAAGGCATTGACATTAATAGCATAGGAGGGGGGTTACATTATTAGTCACTCTCCAGGACACAGGGCGCAGCCTGTAGAATAAACCCCAAAATCCAATTAATACCACATTCCCAAACATGGGTCCCACAAATGTCCTCCCACCAGTGTATAATTCTTTGTTTCTTCACCAGGGTCAGTTCTTAATGTTCTTTTTAGTCAGGAATTCCTGGACTTTGGCAATTTCAGTGGAGCGAGTGTTCCTTCTTTTTTCCCAAAACAGTCGTGGTGCAGCATCCTTGTACTTTTTTCCTACTGTCCAGAAGGCACAGTGGAGCTAGAAGGTGAAATAGGCTAATCATCAGTAGGAGAATTCTTCCGATGTGGAGGGGTCTTTTTGCAGTGAGAATCTTGGGTCCATGCAGTCAGTCTTTGACATTTTACAGCGACGGTGGTAGTCACCGGGACTTAAGGGCCTTTCCAGGGTGGAGCCAGAGCAGACTTTCGTCGGTGGACCTTTACATCAATCCCGTCTCCTGGTTCCAAAGAGTGGTAGGGCTGCTAGGGTCTTTGGGTAGCGCTTCTTTACCTGTGAGAAAAGAAACTTAACACATTTCATTAGTGCCTGGCAATGTTTTGCAAATCTCATAGCTGCGTGGGCAAATTCAAGCTCTCCTTTTTCTGGTTGTTAGCCAAGTCTTAACTGTGAGCAGTGTTCTTGAATGGAGTCAGTATCTTATCTATAGCCTGAGCTTGCTATTTTATTTTATTTTTTTTCAGTTAATTCATTTTGTTCTTTGTCCTTCTTCCCTTCTTGGCTTTTTTTAACCTGCAAAGGAAACTTCCACTTTTTACTTATACACCTTTTTCCCAACAATGAAGACATAAACATTGTCATTATACAGTACATTAGTCTTATTATTTAATATATGCCACACACACCCTTTTGCTAAAATAACCTTATTACAGAGCTTTGGAGCAACAAGCCAGGACAAGCACACCCACTTTGAGGAGTTCACTCAATACAACCTCTAGTCCAATAGCCTTTTACCATCCCCAGCCCTCTGGCTAGAAATCTGAGGTAGCCAAAAAGATCCCATGTACAATATGGGGAGTGGGTTAACTTTTCATGTCTTTGCTTTCAAAGACTGTTGGTATGCAAATTTTAACAACAATTTTTGCAATTAACAGTTTGGCCAATGAAATTTCTTTTCTTTACTTAAGGAAATGCATTAGACTTTAGTATATTACATTCTCCTGATTTATCCAAACACTTTGTATTTCAAGTTGAACAAAACAAATATCTGCATTTTAATTTAATTTTTTTGTTTGATTTTAAACTAGACTATTTTATAAAAATATTAAACACAAAAATTCCGGCCACAAGACAAACACCACAGGACAGAACATAGAACACAAAACATGATTCCTATTGTGCCAGTAAATGCATGGTACGTTGAATGCTGTTCAGCTGGCATCAGTTTTTTCTGATTATCTGAAAGACAAAAAAAAGAGAGGTCTACCCACCCCTTCTGGGCAGACAATCATCGCTTGAAATATACAAATACTCTTGTTGGCTTCAGGCAAAACAGAGGAATTACCCCATAGTTTCTTGTATTTGTTTCATAGGCAGCCCAGGTTTTCAATTACATAACACTGTATACATTCTTCAGCTAATTTAACTAAATTGTTCATAGCCAAACCAAATGATTGCAATCCAATAACTTCTTTTCCTGAATTTATTTACAAACATTTCACAGACACCAAAAACTGTTTTTTCTTTAGCATTTTTACAAAGTTCAACTGCTGTTTCGTTCAGCAACTACAGAGTTAACTTCTCACTTTCCCTTAAATCACTTGCTTGTCTCCCAACAGCCACTTTTATCAACTTAAATCACCATTCCAAGTAAGTCCTGGGTATTTGAAATCTCCATGCTTACACTTACTGACTCCTTCCTTCCACTACACCCTTAAAGTTTTCCAACCTGTTTTCCAATTTTTCTGTCTGTTGCCTGCCCGCCTGGGCCCGATCCTGCTTTTCTTGCTGAACCGTCCCTTCCATGGGCACCAACTTGTTCCACTACCAGTTTAGCTAGGAGGGTGGGCTTCTCATCTAGCCCCCACCCCTCCTGGTCTCTTCCCTTAAACATTCTTACTCACAAGACTACCCGAGTCCTCCTTCATGAGGCTTGCCACCTGGACAAAAACACATGGCCCATTGGGCAAAGGCCATTTACTTAACATATAATTTAAAGGACTATTCTTAGAGGGTTTACCCAGAGACTCATTCATCTGTTTGACACTTAAACAGAAAAGAGAATTACACAGAGAGCAGAGGGAATTACAGTCTAAGCCAGACTTTCCCACTTCTATACACTGACCGCTACAGGGGACGGGACAGAAGGATCTCAATTCAACCTCAGAACTTTCTTGCACACATGGCTTCCACTCCGAGGAATTACGAACAAGAGGTTCAGTTCTGCCCACACTCCTAACGCCCAAATGAACAGAGCAGAAAAACAACAGTAACCGGTTAAACAGAACAGAACCAGAACCAGATAGCGTTTTCTTATCCTATTAGGACTCACTTTTACTCATGCAGTTCTCAACATATAACACTAACAGTACCAAGCAAAGCAAACACAAAATAACAAGGGTAAAACAAATAGATGGTGTAAATTCTGCAGGGCTCCCCCCTTCTTAATTGCTCACCAAACTGTGACAAATTTCTGTTACCAATCTATCCCTCGTGTCAGGTGATCAGGCTGACACTACAGGATCGTTGGGGGAAGATAAAGAAAACACACCATATAACTGTATTTTAAAGCTCCATTAATAAAATAATAAAACAACAACGGAGAGTGTTGGGAACGCTCCCTCATCACTCAGGAAAACATTAATGCCCCAAGCCCCTTTCATACCCACACACGTACGTCTAGACTGGCCACTTCTGTGTATAATGTTCAGAGAAGGGGGGAGAGGTGAACTGGAGATTATCCTGTATACAGCTTGTCCAGAATTTCTAACATGCTTCTGCTCTTTGGAGGGCTGTTCTCTTGCACCCTGGAATCTTCTGCAGCATCTCTTTCAGAGATTCCAGTCCAGGTCAGCTGCCTGCGGCTTCTTCAGTGTCACCAAGCCACACCGGCTCCGGGGTCACAAAGGCACACTGTTGGATCTTACTGGACAGTTAAGCTTTGCAAATGTATTCTCAATTCTGTAACTTGTATTTCCTTTGCTTCGCCTCTGTCTATATTTTTTCCTTCACAGCCAGCTGGGGCCGAAAGCAGCCCCTCCCTGCACCAAGCACAGTCCGCGCCGATTCCTGACCCTGAACGCAGAGCAATCCCCCCCTTCCATCCCTGGGCCAAGATGATTTTTAAATTAACCCGTTTCTTTCCTCAATAGACAAATTTGCTCACCCTGTGTCAGGGCTTTTTGGTGATTAAACGCTCCTCTTAGATGTATGATCTTATCTAGATTGAAGTACCTTCTAGTGGGCATTATTTAGATGGATTTTCACGGTGTAAATATTCCAATTCTCTAAATACCTGCAGGTTGTTGAACTATAATGTACGTACATGTAATATGCTGGGGTACCCTTAGGGGGTGAGATGGAATGTTTAGACTGTCCCCCACCCATTTTCCACTTACACACACACGGAGGGTGCCCTGTCCGCGCTAGCGGCTCATAAACTAAGGATTTTTCCCTACAGGGTACTCACACAGGAGAGGCTAACGAGGATGGCCACGACCCTCCTACACCTCCCTTCAGCAAAGAGCGTCGGCTAGTCTCTGGGAGACGGCGCCGCTTACTCTGATTGCATCCAGTGAGATGATCAGACTGTCAGTAGCCCACACAGAAAGGAAAGGGGAAGGGAAGATGGGTACACACACTCCTAGACCCAGGCAGCTTCCTCACCGGACGATGCCAGGCCAAGTCAGCCCACCATGGGTTGGACCTCCTAAAGATCCACTAGTTACCGGGCTTGCGTTAGAGTAGTCCTGGTCACGAGCTTTTGCTTCACAGGGTACTCTGGGCGTCTTCCGGTAACAGTCATTCACACTGGCCCCCAGTACCATTCTGCATTTGATCTTGCTTTTTAGCTACAACAGGGAGAGAGTGCACTAGGACATGGGGTCTCCCCTTTCTAAACAGGTCCCTCCTTTTTCCCTGCACTATCCCTAACCTGCTTTTGGATCCCTGCACTCTGCCAGACAGAGGGAAGAACTGGAGCTACAGTGGGGTATTTTTACAAGAGCTCTCCATACAAACAGCTTCAGAAGCTACCCATTTACTGACAAAACAGGAGTAATTGGAGGATCGTGTTATAATTAAGTGATCCTTCCGGTGGCCACCTTTCTGGTCCTCTAGTTGATATTGAGGCCAGTCTACTATACAGAACTTTTTAGTTTGCTTTTAGTTAGTGGATCTGATCCAAGCACTTCCCAATTCGCTAGAATGCATTCTAAGGGTGTACACCGTGCCCTGCCTGTACTCTGTCCCTGCCCCATATCCTAGGGTGACACTGGGCATCCCCAGGTCATAACAGGCAAAAATCCAGACCACTGGACTGTTCCTACCTTATCCAAGGGACCGGTTCCTCACCGTCGCCCTCAACTGCTTCTCCACTACTCGAGCGCGTTGCACCGTTGTGCCCTCTGGGGTCAGTCGAACTGCGTCTCCGCCGAGGCCCCCGGTGAAGTCACCGGTGCGCGCTGGGCGTCGGTCGTCGCCGCAATCCGTCGACCACCAGAAGGGATCCAGGCAAGGCTAATTTTAGCCTCAATGCCCCACGTTGGGCGCCAAGAACTGTTGCCGGCAGATAACTGCCTGAGGCCAAGCAACAGCGGGGGGGTCCGTTGCCTGGTGTGCCGCGCCAATAAACACACCAGGGTGGAGAAGCAAACCAAGTTTATTTGAGATCTCAAAGCGGTGCAGGGAGATTGACTCAGATCAAGCACACCTAAAACAAGCAGTCTGTTCCTTTATATCCATGAGAACTTTTCTCACTGACTAGCAATCCCCCGTTTCCCCTCCCTCCTCCTCCTTCCTCCCCCTGTAGCAATTACGTAAGCGCAGGTGCATTAAGTAATCTTGGCCGCGGCAGCTCGTTAGTAAGTTTTCCTTCTGCAAGTTATCTTGTCCTTCTGCTAAAGGTGCACAGGCCTCATTATTTCTGCTTTAGACCAGTTAGAACTGTTGCAACTGATAACGGCTGTTACACCTGGCCTTTTAGGTCGATTAAAGTTCAAACATGGAGGGACTCTTGTCTGCTGAGGCCTAAAACCAGGAAGGCTCCATACTCTTGTGGCCTTCCACCCTCCTGAGTTACGTAGGGTTATGCTTAGTGACACCAACACTATGGTTCGGGCGCTCAGGGGTTGGGCCCCTGGAGTTGGGGTTGGGGCCCTCGGGGGTTAGGCCTCTGCATCTATGGTTCGGGCGCTCAGGCGTTGGGCCCCTGGAACTGGGGTCGAGGGCCCCAGGGGTTGGGCCCCTGGAGCTGGGGTTGGGGCACCGTGGGTTACGCCCCTGGAGCTGGGGTTGGGGCCCCAAGGGGTTAGGCCCCTGGAGCTATGGTTCGGGCGCTCAGGGGTTTGGCCCCTGGAGCTGGTGTTGGGGCTCCCAGGGATTGGGCTCTTGGAGCTGGTATTGGGGCCCCCAGGGGTTGGGCCCCTGGAGCTGGGGTTGGGGCCACCAGGGGTTAGGTCCATGGAGCTATGGTTCGGGCGCTCAGGGGTTGGGTCCCTGGAGTTGGTGTTGGGGCCCCAGAGGCTGGGCCCCTGCAGTTAGTGTTGGGGCCCCAGGGGTTAGACCCCTGGAGCTATGGTTCAGGCGCTCTGGGTTTGGGCCCCTGGAGCTGGTGTTGGGGCCCCCAGGGGTTGGGCCCCTGGAGCTAGGGTTGGGGCCCCCGGGGGTTAGGCCCCTGAAGCTATGGTTCGGGGCGCTCAGGGTTTGGGCCCTTGGAGCTGGTGTTGGGGCCCCCAGGGGTTAGGCCCCTGGAGCTATGGTTCGGGCGCTCAGGGGTTGGGCCGCTGGAGCTGGTGTTGGGGCCCCTGACCTAATGTCACCCCTTGCTCTCCCATCCCCCACACAGACAGTCTCGACTCCATCACAGTAATGCCCAGACATTTCACGCATGGAGCAACAGTAACACTGTGTGGCCAA